>NC_089839.1:265180782-265283282 GCF_035609145.1 Eleutherodactylus coqui | reverse complement strand
TAATCCCCAACTCTCCTTATCCTCTAATTAGAAATCCTTCTCCAATTAGTGCGGCAAAGCAAAGATATTGAGGGAATTAGTATTAATTATCTCTTACTTAAATCTGTAGCTTTCGCAGATGATATACTATTTATCTTGACTAACCCAGAACAAGGTCTCCCAAATCTCAACAATGTCTTAAGCAAGTACGGACACTTCTCAAATTTAAAGTACATGTTTCAAAGTCAACCATGCTGAATATAGCCCTACCCCCAGATAAGGCAAAAAACTCTCCAAAAGCCCTCTAAACATATATAGAATAACTAGGAATTAAGAATACCAAAAATCTAGGGCGTCTTTATGACAACAATTTCGCACCCCTTCTTAATGAAATCTCTTTGCTATTGCAAACATATGATCTACCTCCTATAAACATATATTGTCCCAAAAATTTGTATATAAATTACAAATGCTCCTGATTCATCTTCCAGACTCCTTCTTTAAACAAATAAGGTCAAACTTCTCTCGATTCATCTGGAAACATAAAAGGCCTTGTGTGGCACACCGTTTTCTGACTCAGAGGAGCGAGTGGGGTGGTTATAAAACTACCTGATATTTCTCAATACAAGTCAATCCAATTAATTAGATGGATGGAACTATCAAATCCCTCGAAAAACCGAATTGTGAAACACTTAGCCCAAACCTCTTATGGAACATCCTTCCTTAGAGATTTATGGCTTCCTTTACAAAAATTATATAGGAAGGCTTCTTTTGATCCCTTTTTGAGAGGTGCATGCGCGATCTGTGACGCCCTATGAGGAGAGCTGGCCCCACATCCATCTCCTGCTGCTGCCCTGAGCCTAATACCAGACTACCTAGGATTAAAATTAGATGTTCATACAAAACAAATCTGGTCTTTTCTCAGTGACCTCTCAATCGCGGACCTTTGGTATTAGAGCTCACCTAAGAATATGCAACCTCTGGAGGAACTGCTGTCTCAGACTGCAACTCCCCCTCCTAATCCCTTATAAATGTTGCATCTGTCTAAAACTCTTTAGCAATTCAAAAAAGTCTTCCCATCCTCCCACCCATTCTCCAAGCTGGAATGCATAGCTCTAGCTCGTTGCTACCAGTAGGAAATTATCTTTATTTAAAAGGAAATGTATTGCTCCACAGACTGATCTTAGACCAGCATTTATTGCTTCTTGGGAAAGGGAACTCAATATTAAGTTGACAGACAAAGAGGTGAAAGCAATATTGGGTAGCTCACATGGCTATTCTAAATGCGTCAGCTTACAGGAAAACCACCATAAATTGTTAACAAGATGCTCCTGAATGGCTTTTCACCATAAACTCTCTGACTCTAACCTTTGCTGGCACTGAAATAAACATATGGACTCCCTAACTCACATTTGGTGCCCATGCCCTGTCCTAAGACCGTTTTGGAAGCAGGTGGAACAAATAATATGTGACACAACTGATAGTACCTTCAATCTCTCCCCTGACTGTGTGATTCTATCCAGACCCTCCTCTAACTATAAGTCTTCCAGGACTAATTTAATCACCCATCTTATTATGGTGGCCAAATGTTTAATCCCTCTCCTATGGCTTCAACCAACTGCACCCACCACAAGCCAATGTATAACTAAGGGCGCGGTCACACGAGCATAGGCGTATTTACGTTTGCACGTGCGCAGCGTTTAATCGCCGGAAAGAACGTTTTTCGGCGATTATGACCAGAGCTAGAAAGCGTATTATCGTTTGTTCCTACTTTGCAAACTATCTTTTCTGCCATCGAATATGCGTTGGCGCGTATTTCGGTCGCATATGTTCCGTTTTTTTTTCGGGTTGCCGTTTTTACGCGCCGTAAAATCGCCCGTGCGAACGAATACATTGGAAACCAATGCCTCAGATGGTCACGTTTATACGATTGGGCGCAAAAACGCGCCGTTTATGCGCTCGTGTGAACGCACCCTAAGGTAAATGAAATCCGCAGATTTAAGAAATTGACAAGCTGGGCATCTAGAACACATATAAAATTTAGATCCTTATGGAAACCTTGGCAGATTTGGTCTCGATTCATAGATGTTATCCAATATGTTCGATTTGAATAAGATAGCCTTTAAGAATGTGACTTTCCATATCCTTTGTGACATAGACTTGTGCTTGTATCTGTCACCACTTATTACATGTGGAATCAGCTCTGGGAGCCCAACCCTCCTTCCCTGCCTTCCTCTCTGCTCCCTCCCCCTCGTACCACATCCATACCATCCCTTTTCCTTTCTTGTATGTGAAAAAGTTGAAAAAAATGTAAAACATTTTCCATTGAGATGTATATGCAATTTTGCCTCATACTAATCGTGACGATATCTGACTACTATTATATGGCATTTGTTATCGTAGTCTCAATAAAAAACGAATTTACAAAAAAGAAAACCTCAATGAAACTGTGGAAGACAACACTGGAAGTCAACTTAAGACTGCTAGCACAAGTGACTGTCAAGTGTGTCAAGTGTGATACGCTGTCACCATTGCTATTCTGCATAGGCTTGAACCCTCACAGCCAGATAATCACACTGACTGGATATGGATACAAGTTCAAGAGTGGAACTACCAGGATGACATTAAGCTTTATGCTAAGAGTGAACAAAACATCAACTTGATGATCCACCTGACACAGACTTACAGTGTGGACATTGGGATGTTATTTGGACAGGAGAAGTGTGGCCAGATGGCAATAAAGAGAGGTAAGGTAGTTAAGACTGATGGGATGAAATTACTTACAGGGAACATAGCATGCATACAGAAAAGCTACAAGTACCTTGGTATCTGACAATCTCATTTGAACCATGATAAAGAGACAAGGAAGATGCCAACATCCAAGCACAACCAAAGGATAAAGGCTAGAGATGAGCGAGCATACTCGTCCGAGCTTGATGCTCGTTCGAGTATTAGGGTGCTCGAGATGCTCGTTACTCGAGACGAGCACCACGCGGTATTCGTCTTGATTAAACAAGCACTGGCCATTGAATTCAATGGAGCTGGCAATACAGCAGGCTCCATTGAAAGCAATGGGCTGCCGGCGATCTCAGGATGAATTTTCGGGAAGGGCTTAAAAATATAAGCCCTTACCTGAAAATCATCCTACAATGTGTAAAAATAATTAAAAAAATATGTCAGCATAAAGATCGTTCTCCTCTGCCATAGCTGTAACAGCTGTGGCAGAGAAGAACGATGTTAGCCCATTGAATTCAATACAGCCGACTCCATTGAAAGCAATGGGCTGCCGGCGAGCGTGGGATGAATTTTCGGGAAGGGCTTAAAAATATAAGCCCTTCCCTGAAAATCATCCTAAAATGTGTAAAAATAAAAAAAAAATGTATACTCACCTTTCCGCTGCAGCCGGAGTTCAGCCGCGTCTGGCCGGCAGTTCTCCTGAACTGCTCTGAGTAGTATTCAGCAGCCGGGGATTTAAAATCCCCGCCTGCTGAATGAGCTGCCTCTGATTGGTCACAGCCTCACCAAACAGAGGCAGCTCTCACTCACACCCATTCATAAATTCATAAACACATTTTAGGATGATTTTCAGGTAAGGGCTTATATTTTTAAGCCCTTCTCGAAAATTCATCCCGCGCTCGCCGGCAGCCCATTGCTTTCAATAGAGCCGGTTGTATTGCCGGCTCCATTGAATTCAATGGGCTAACATCGTTCTTCTCTGCCACAGCTGTTACAGCTGTGGCAGAGGAAAACAATCTTTATGCTGACAGTGCGGGGGGGCACCCTTGCCGCTATTGTGGCTTAATAGTGGGACCTGGGAACTTGAGATGCAGCCCAACATGTAGCCTCTCGCCTGCCCTATCCGTTTCTGGGTCGTTCCCATCACTTTCGTGAATTTCCCAGATTTTCACAAATGAAAACCTTAGTGAGCATCGGCGATATACAAAAATGCTCGACTCGCCCATTGACTTTAATGGGGTTCGTTACTCGAAACGAACCCTCGAGCATCGCGGGAAGTTCGACTCGAATAACGAGCACTCAAGCATTTTGGTGCTCGCTCATCTCTAATAAAGGCCCATTTACAATGGAAGAGTGTCAGGCAAACAATGCCCAACACATGTCCCTGTGTCTCTGCACTCCTGTGCTCCTGCACGGCAGCTGGCACAGCTGGCTTGCACATGGACCGGCCAGCAGGGGAGCAAGGCAGTGCAGGAGATTTCTGTCCTCTCGCTCCCCTGCCCCTCTCCATTGAGATACACAGCAGATGTTCACTATGGAACAGCAGCTGTTTAAATTTAAAAATGAGCGATGAGCTTCATCGCTCATTTTTTATGCAGCATAAAAGTTGGTACCACGGGACAACAACATCAGGAAGGAGGAATATGAGAAGCAGAAGTACCAGGGCCTGAAAGGAGAACTAGAGCAGATGTGAAGTGAAAGCCAAAGTGGTTCCAGTGGCGGTAGTAGCACTTGGGGCTGGAACTCCTAAACTGAGGAATGACTACAACATATCCCTGGAGCAATATCAGAGCACTCTGTCCAGAAGAGTGTAATGTTAGAAACAGCTATGATCATACATTAAACCCTCCAATGCCTACACCTCTTGTAGAGAAACAGAGGTCAAGAAAGACAAATACCACCATATGTATACATATATATATATATATATATATATAATTTTCACCCCTATGGATGGTATTTGTCTTTCTTAACCTCTGTTCCTGTCCCAGAGGCCTGGGAATTTGATGGTTCCATTTATAATCTTGGCTGTTTCTAACATTACACTCTTCTCCTCTACTGAGCTCTGCCTCACATAACATCATCACAAGTACTTCTTCACTCGCAAACATCCCAGTCCGCACTGCTAAACTCTTCCCTTTGTGACATAACTGCAGTTTCCTCTGTCCTACATATATTCCAGTCTCCACTGATGAGTAGAGATGAGCGAGCACCAAAATGCTCGGGTGCTCGTTACTCGGGACGAAATTATCGCGATGCTCGAGAGTTCGTTTCGAGTAACGAACCCCATTGAAGTCAATGGGCGACCCGAGCATTTTTGTATATCGTCGATGCTCGCTGAGGTTTCCATTTGTGAAAATCTGGGCAATTCAAGAAAGTGATGGGAACGACACAGCAACGGATAGGGCAGGCGAGGGGCTACATGTTGGGCTGCATCTCAAGTTCCCAGGTCCCACTATTAAGCCACAATAGCGGCAAGAGTGGGCCACCCCCCTCCAAACAACTTTTACTTCTGAAAAGCCCTCATTAGCAATGCATACCTTAGCTAAGCACCACACTACCTCCAACAAAGCACAATCACTGCCTGCATGACACTCCACTGCCACTTCTCCTGGGTTACATGCTGCCAACCCCCCCCCCCCCCCCCCCCCGCACGACGCAGTGTCCACAGCGCACATCAAAGTGTCCCTGTGCAGCCTTCAGCTGCACTCATGCAACACACTGGCCTCATAGCCACACCACCCTCATGTCTATTTATAAGTGCGTCTGCCATGAGGAGGAACCGCAGGCACACACTGCAGAGGGTTGGCACGGCTAGGCAGCGACCCTCTTTAAAAGGGGCGGGGCGATAGCCCACAATGCTGTACAGAAGCAATGAGAAATATAATCCTGTGCCACCGCCATCAGGAGCTGCACACATGGGCATAGCAATGGGGAACCTATGTGCCACACACTATTCATTCTGTCAAGGTGTCTGCATGCCCCAGTCAGACCGCGTTTTTTTATAAATAGTCACAGGCAGGTACAACTCTGCAATGGGAATTCCGTGTGCACCCACAGCATGGGTGGCTCCCTGGAACCCACCGGCTGTACATAAATGTATCCCATTGCAGTGCCCATCACAGCTGAGGTAACGTCCGATTAAATGCAGGTGGGCTTCGGCCCACACTGCATGCCCCAGTCAGACTGGGGTTCTTTAGAAATAGACACATGCAGTTACAACTCCCTGTGGACCCACAGCATGGGTGGCTCCCTGGAACCCACCGGCTGTACATAAATGTATCCCATTGCAGTGCCCATCACAGCTGAGGTAACGTCCGATTAATTGCAGGTGGGCTTCGACCCACACTGCATGCCCCAGTCAGACTGGGGTTCTTTAGAAGTAGACACATGCAGTTACAACTCCCTGTGGACCCACAGCATGGGTGGCTCCCTGGAACCCACCGGCGGTACATAAATATATCCCATTGCAGTGCCCAGCACAGCTGATGTAACGTCAGCTTTAATGCAGGTGGGCAAAAGATTAATTGGATTACACTGTAGGCGAGGGCCCCAAAAAATTGGTGTACCAACAGTACTAATGTACGTCAGAAAAATTGCCCATGCCCAACCAAGAGGGCAGGTGAAACCCATTAATCGCTTTGGTTAATGTGGCTTAATTTGTAACTAGGCCTGGAGGCAGCCCAGTTAAAATAAAAATTGGTTCAGGTGAAAGTTTCAACGCTTTAATGAGCATTGAAACGTATAAAAATTGTTTACAAAAATTATATGACTAAGCCTTGTGGGCCTAAGAAAAATTGCCCGTTCGGCGTGATTACGTCAGGTTTCAGGAGGAGGAGCAGGAGGAGGAGGATGAATATTATACACAGATTGATGAAGCTAAAAGGTCCACGTTTTTGATGGTGATAGAGAACAATGCTTCCATCCGCGGGTGCAGCCTACGTATTGTTTAGGTATCGCTGCTGTCCGCTGCTGGAGAAGAGAAGTCTGGGGAAATCCAGGCTTTGTTCATCTTGATGAGTGTAAGCCTGTCGGCACTGTCGGTTGACAGGCGGGTACGCTTATATGTGATGATTCCCCAGCCGCACTAAACACCCTCTCTGACAAGACGCTAGCCGCAGGACAAGCAAGCACCTCCAGGGCATACAGCGCAAGTTCAGGCCACGTGTCCAGCTTCGACACACAGTAGTTGTAGGGGGCAGAGGCGTCACGGAGGACGGTCGTGCGATCGGCTACGTACTCCCTCACCATCCTTTTACAGTGCTCCCACCGACTCAGCCTTGACTGGGGAGCGGTGACACAGTCTTGCTGGGGAGCCAGAAAGCTGTCAAAGGCCTTAGAGAGTGTTCCCCTGCCTGTGCTGTACATGCTGCCTGATCTCTGCGCCTCCCCTGCTACCTGGCCCTCGGAACTGCGGCTTCGGCCACTAGCGCTGTCGGATGGGAATTTTACCATCAGTTTGTCCGCCAGGGTCCTGTGGTATAGCATCACTCTCGAACCCCTTTCCTCTTCGGGTATGAGAGTGGAAAGGTTCTCCTTATACCGTGGGTCGAGCAGTGTGTACACCCAGTAATCCGTAGTGGCCAGAATGCGTGTAACGTGAGGGTCACGAGAAAGGCATCCTAACATGAAGTCAGCCATGTGTGCCAGGGTACCTGTACGCAACACATGGCTGTCCTCACTAGGAAGATCACTTTCAGGATCCTCCTCCTCCTCCTCCTCCTCCTCAGGCCATACAAGCTGAAAGGATGACAGGCAAGCAGTATGGGTACCCTCAGCATTGGGCCAAGCTGTCTCTTCCCCCTCCTCCTCATCCTCCTCATGCTCCTCCTCCTCAACGCGCTGAGATATAGACAGGAGGGTGCTCTGACTATCCAGCGACATACTGTCTTCCCCCGCCTCTGTTTCCGAGCGCAAAGCATCTGCCTTTATGCTTTGCAGGGAACTTCTCAAGAGGCATAGCAGAGGAATGGTGACGCTAATGATTGCAGCATCGCCGCTCACCATCTGGGTAGACTCCTCAAAGTTTCCAAGGACCTGGCTGATGTCTGCCAACCAGGCCCACTCTTCTGTAAGGAATTGAGGAGGCTGACTCCCACTGCGCCGCCCATGTTGGAGTTGGTATTCCACTATAGCTCTACGCTGCTCATAGAGCCTGGCCAACATGTGGAGCGTAGAGTTCCACCGTGTGGGCACGTCGCACAGCAGTCGGTGCACTGGCAGATGAAACCGATGTTGCAGGGTGCGCAGGGTGGCAGCGTCCGTGTGGGACTTGCGGAAATGTGTGCAGAGCCAGCGCACCTTTCCGAGCAGGTCTGACAAGCGTGGGTAGCTTTTCAGAAAGCGCTGAACCACCAAATTAAAGACATGGGCCAGGCATGGCACGTGCGTGAGGCTGCCGAGCTGCAGAGCCGCCACGAGGTTACGGCCGTTGTCACACACGACCATGCCCGGTTGGAGGCTCAGCGGCGCAAGCCACCAACTCCAGAAGGACCGTTGGGGTTCTTGAAGCCTAAAATAACTCCTAACGCTCTCCCTATAGCAGCTCCGGCATCAGCAGCACTTTCCCTGATCTCTGTCAGAATGCATCTGTGGCGAGCCGCGGGAGGGGCCGATTTATATACTCGGGTGACACCTGATCTCGCCAGCCACTCACTGCAGGGGGGTGGTATAGGGCTTGAATGTCGCAGGGGGAAGTTGTAATGCCTTCCCTTTCTTTCTATTGGCCAGAAAAGCGCACTAACGCCTCAGAGATGAAAGTGAAAGTAACTCGAACATCGCGTGGTACTCGCCTCTAGTAACGAGCATCTCGAACATGCTAATACTCGAACGAGTATCAAGCTCGGACGAGTACGTTCGCTCATCTCTACTGATGAGCTCTACCTCCTCATTCATCATCACAGGTCCTTACTCTCCACACCACTAAGGGCCAACTTCTCCACTCCTCCTGTCTGCCACATCACACTCCACTTCTTGCCAGATGGCACCACCTGAGGCAAGAGACTCAACTTGCCTCATGGACAGAAATGCTCCAAGGGGAAGTCATAAGTAGCTATTCGGATGTAAATGAGAGGTTTTTTTTAATGAGACTGGTTTCATTTTATGCTTCATACTACAGACTCAACATTCCAATCCAAACAGTTTAACGGAAGCTTGTCAAGTCATATGACAAGTGAGGAGGGCTGCATACTGTACTTTTACAGCCCCATTCCCACTTACTCAATCACATCTTCTTTTCTCTTCTAGACCTTGTTCACCTGCACCAGCTACATACAAAGCACAAGGGTAGTCTTCTGACAAATAATACAGCATTATCGGAAGAAAGTGAAAATAACATTCATCTTCAAATCCATTTTTGCATACATAGTTATATAATTAGCAATATGCATTATCTATCTATCTATATGTCTATCTATCTCATATCTATATATCTATCTATCTCATTTCTATATATTCTCTCTATCTATCTATCTCATATCTATCTATCTATCTATCTATCTATCTATCTATCTATCTATCTATCTATCTATCTATCTATCTCATATCTATATTTTATCTATCTCTCTATCTATCTATCTCTCTATCTCATATATCTATCTATCTCTCTATCTCATATCATATCTATCTATCTATCTATCTATCTATCTATCTATCTATCTATCTATCTATCTATCTCACATCTATCTATCTATCTACCTATCTATCTGAGTTTCTGCGCCAAGTCAATTACTCCTATATAGTATGTTAACTATTGGTTATTTGAGGAATTATCTAGAGACTTGTGATCCATTGCAGTGTCTTTTATCACCAGGTAGGAGTTTTGTAAAGGGCACAGTGGCATTTCTGCAAAGTTTCACACAGAGAAAATAGCTCCTTTTAATAAGTCCATCAGGTGTTTAATTGTTTAAAGTCTCTATCATGAAGAAGCAAAACTGCAGACTGGAGAACAGATTAGTTAACAATCTCTTTCTAATGTGAACAAGATGGTTTTATCCCTTGAAGAAAAAAAAAAAAAACACTTAACCCCTTAAGGATACAGCCTTTTTTCACTTTCGGCTTTAATTTCTCATTTTCAAAAAAATCATAACTTTTTTATTTTTGTTTCTATGGCTACATAAGGACTTATGTATTTGTGGGATGAGTTGTATTTTTCAATGGTACCATTTAATGTACCGGTACCACATAATTTCCTGGAAAATGTTTAAAAATTTCTAAGTGGGGTGAAATGGAAAAGAAAAAAAAAGAAATTCCACCAAATTTAGGATGCTCTTGCTTATCCAGCATACCAATTGCAACAAAAATGACTTTATTCTATGGGAAAGTATGATTACAGTGATATCACATTTTTATAGTTTTATGTTCGCTTTATTACTTTAGGGCTCAGTCAGACGAGCATTTTTTTTTTGCGCACCTATGTGCTAAAATGCATGTGACTAAAGCTCCATGCCCATTGCTTTCAATGGGATGCAGGCAACCACCGCAGAGATTTTCGGGGAAGGGCTTGAAATATAAGCCTTTCCCTGAAAATCATCACTAGCTGGTGTAAAAAAAATTAAATAAAAAATTATACATCACCTTCCAACCGCTGTCGTGGCTCCGGCGCGTCTTGTCACTTTGTCCCTGGCACTGCTCTGAAGCACTTTCTGCTGACAGGGATTTAAAAATCCCTGCCTGCTGAAAGTGCTGGTTTGATTGGTTGAGTACACAGTCAATCACAGGCAATGCTCAGCCATTCATTCAATGACATCTGAGCACTGCCTGTGATTGTTGACAGCGCTCAGCCAGAGGCAGTGCTCAGCCATCCATTGAGTTCCTTCATCCCTGTGGGGAGTCCCCTTGTCACTGAACACTGTGACAGTTCTGTCACAGTGTTCAGTGATGAGGCGACTCGCCGTGGGGATATTTTATGTGCAGCATGGACCTTGTCGCTGCATGCATGTCCTATCTTTTGCAGGTGCGAGTATTTTGAACCTGTTAAAGATGGACATGTGAACACTACATAGGGAACCAATGGTTCTATCAGATGCACTTTTTTTTCCACACATAGGCGCGTCTAAAAAAAATGCTCATCTGATTTCACCCATAACAAAATAAAAAATTTTCGAAAAAAATAGAATTATTTTCTGCCACCATTTTCTGGCAGCCTGAACTTTTTATTTTTCTGTTGATATAGTTGTTTGATGGTGTGTTTTGGGGGGACATCCCGTATTTTCTATTGGCAACATTTTGGAGTTTATGTGACTTTTTGATCACTTTTTACTATATTTTACTTAGAGACAGGATGACCAAAATCTGTAATTCTGGCATTATTTCTTTTCTGATGACGTTCACCGTGTAGGAAATATAATGTAGTACCTTGATAGATTGGACTTATTGATGCAGTGATATCAAATATGCTTTTTTATAGTTTTGTTTTTTTTTTACAAAAGCTCAATTCAACTGGTTTGATAAATTTTGGCAAAAAAGTAAATCAGAATTTGTTTGAACCAAATCAGAATTTACAAATATCACTAAAACTGCTGTATAACACAGTCTAAGAGCCATAAAAGCTCTATATAACACTGCTAAGTCATGTGGCTGTGTTTCTAAGTACTTCTGAGATGTTTTCAAGGCAAAGTTAATAAAGAAAAAGAAGAGGAAGAAGACAAAGAAAAGGAAGAGGAAAAAGAGGACGAAGCAGCCATTTTGGATGGTTTGGCCGAGAGGAGACGCCCAGGGTTTGGGTACGCACCAAACCAAAAGTTTAGCAAAGTTCAACCAAAAATAGGGTTCGACTGCTTTGGTTCACTCAACAGTACTCATTACATCAAAAAGCTTGACTATAGCTTTGATATAAATTTGCATGAATGCTGCATACATTTTTATTGTAATTTTTTTGTTCCATTTGATGTAATAATAAACCATTGACAATGAAACACTATACTTTTTGTATGTAAGACAATGGAACAATGCCTCTAGAATGACTTTATAGAATAGGACTGACCTTGACAAAACCTATCTCAGCCTTACTACAACAAGAGAGTGCTCAGACAACTCAGGAGGAGGGTGCTGACATGAATGGTAATGTTTAGTTGTAAAACTGTAAAAGCACTTGATATTTTAACGATTAAACACTTGGTAAACAGATTTTTGTAACATAATCACACTAATTATGCAGAGAATCTAGAAGAGATTATCTTTCCCTTATGGCCTTCTTAAACTGATGCAGTTTCAGCTGATTTAAGCAAGCTTCACATCGAAGAAAGTCATATTTCTCCTCAGCCTACCGAAGATCCAATTAATCAATAAGTAATTGCTTTTAAATAAACTGTTAGTCCATCACTGGCGTTAGTGGAGTACATTCTATATTACTGCAGCATCAATCAAGAAAATACAGAAAATGAAGTAACCTAAAAAATATCAACATTTATACTTTACAAATGCTTTAAAAGAAAAAATGATACTTTACAAGTACCTACAGAAACTATATTGGTGCACTGCTGATATTATAATTTTGCCTATTGAGCTAATAGCCGTTTGATATGAGAACCACTGTGTAACTTTAGTAATTTCTGTAATTTTCGTAATGTTTGTGTTCCCCATGTGTCTCGAAAGTGCTGCGGAATAAGTTGGTGCTATACAAATAAAGATTATTATTACTATTATAACTATGGTTTTAAACACAGGGTCAGCCATTCTTAAATAGTCACATGTAAATGACCTATAGACTCAATGCACTGTGCATTTTAGCATATATTTTATATTATTTTTGCAGCGTTCTTTAACAAGTAATTGCGCCACTAGTGATGTGTACATAAGCATCCTGGTGTGTTGAATTAAAGATAATGATACTTAAGGCCCATTTAGGCACAACGATTAATGCTCTAAATTCGCTCAAAAGCCGTTTTGTCTAATTGCACTGACATTGTTCAGTTCTCGTTAAGCCTTCGCTCATCGTTGTCTTTCAGCATTCTGAAAGACAACGATGAGCCTTATCAGGGATTCACAGTGGGATACAGCTGATACTATTGTTTCAGCTGTATCCGGCTTCATGAACACAGGTGGGGTATGAAGAACAGAGCGGTCCAGCTCTGTTCTCCATACCCTGTTCAGAATGCTCGGGGACTCCGAGCAGAGAACAGCTGGATGCAGAAGACAAACAGGGACACCCCGCTTGTCTTCTGCATCCTCCACTCACAGCGCTTGGCTTAATAACAGCTGGGCGCTCCGAGCAGGGTAGGGCTGTATGCAGAAGACAAGCAGCCCCACTTGTCCTCTGCATCCTCCGCTCGGAGCGGAAGGTGATCGCTCAACGTTTGAGTGATCATCTTGCGCTGTAAATGACACAATGATTATCACTCAAAAGTCGCTCAAAAGACATCTTTTGAGCAATAATCGTTGTGTCTAAATGAGCCTTAAGTAGGTTCTAAGCCACTTGTTTTATGAAAATAATCCCTGTCCATATAAAACACTATAGAGGGTGACCCTTGCCTAGAACCCCCCTCTGTGAGCCAGAATAGAAATCTGCTCCCGTCCTAATGGACTCAAGCTATCCTTGTATTACAATGATGGACATTCATCTGACTAATACTACATTTTCCCTGTAGCAGAAATTACTGAATGCCCATGGATTCCCCAGCACAATCAGTTTTCCATAGATGTGTAGAGCAGAATCTATAGTGATCAACTGATCACCATGACACCTACATGTTGTCACTGATAAGACGACCGAATTAATAGTTATCAAACTTAGGGCTTTTTCACAGGATCGTATGCATTTTTACGGTCATCCATATGCACTGTAAAATTTCATGAATGAAGGATAACCATGATCAAGTCCCAAACTTAAGCCACATATTTTCTGCCGCTCACACGGACAGCTCCTGCGTCTCGGCAAAAAAATACACTGCAGCACAGAAATCCATTGATTGGCAGAAATTCTCGGAATGACTACTAATGCTTAAATAAAGGCAGCTGACTTCTTTTCCCAGCATAGAACACAGGTAAACTCCCTCCCTTTCCCTTTTTTTCAGCTTCCATAGGAGTCTATGGGAGCTTCCAGCGTATCTTGTCAAAAGATAGGGCAAGACCTATCTTTGGATGCAGCGTATAATAGTGGCGACCGATGTGATTTTTTTTACGTGGCCAAAAATTGTTCATCTGAATGAATACATTGGAGTCCAATGCTTCAGATGGTGGAAATTTTTGCCTGATTTTTTGGACTCAACTAAATAGCTGCGTATGTATACAGTCGTGTAAATAAGGCTTTAAAGTGTTATTTTGGTGGTGTGGCATTATATCCAGTTTTCACCAAACCACTGGATAGGTGAAAACTGATATATTGGTATTTGAGGGGGTCGGATCGCTGTGATCACCACGGATTCAGAGGTGCGACTGTGCAGCCAATGTCTTTTTCTGCAGTAGTGTAGATGTATCATTGAATTAAATGCACACACAATATGCAGTAAGATCCTAAAGTTCTCTCTAGAGGTAGCTGCAGGCAATGAGAATTTTATCGATTGACTACAGTGGTCATTCGACAAATGGTTTTTCTTGGGCCACTGTAACTTGTGTGTATACTCAATTTGCAATAGTGCTTCTCTGTGGACCATTCAGTTGGATAAAGGCAAGTGGTGAAGTAAGTACACCCTGATCCCTAGGCTATTTGGAAAACTTGGGCCCACCTAAAATTTTGCATCCCCAACAAGGTAATAGAGCCAGTGCTAGACCCCCACAAAGTAATAGAGCTGCAACTGCACCCCGAAAGTTAATAGAGCCTGTGCTGTACTCCCACAAAGGAATAGTGCCCACACTGAACCCTCAGAAGGTAATAGAGCCTGCTCTGTGCCCCCACAGTATCATACAACCCTCTCTCTGCCTTGTCCACTGTCACAGCCCCTATCTGCCTCTTCAGCCCTGGGAACCCCCGCTTTCTAATTCCCGGGCAACACTTCAAAATAACCTTTCCCCCATACACTGCAGTCTCATTACAGCTGGCCTATACAGAGCCCACTCATCCTGCTCTACCACTGCACTGAGACAGGAGAAGGAGAAGAGTGGGCTCTGCATGGACCAGCAGTAATAGGGCTATAGCATCTATAGTTACCCTATGAGACAGACCTTCTGGTAGCCTTTAAGGATAGGGGCAATTTTGGGCAGCCATGGATTCTCTCGGCCTGAGGCAGTTCCCAATTTGTACCAATAATAATCTGGCATTGCTGGGGGTTAATGCAGAAAATTAGCATGTGCCTTTTTGCCAAAACATCTATGTAATTGACTGAAATGAACATCAATGGGGACAAGTAATACCAATCAGCAGACCATACACCAGCAAAGAGCTTGCTAACTGATTGTATGTTACAGCAATGATTAAGGGTGGCTTCACACAAGTGTGTTTTGTGCATACATAGGTGCATACATAAGTGCACACCCATGTACGTGCAAAAACACGCATGAATGCAGGTCCGTACATTGCTTTCAATGGAGCCGCTGCTGCTGCTGGCGGTTCGATTGCAGCAGATGTTTCCTTCATGCCCACTAGTATAAAGAATTCCCTGCTGCTACATCTGCCACATCTGTGACAGATGCAGCAGATGAATTCTTCAATTCTCTCCCGCAGCTGTCACACATGACAGCTGCGGTAGAGGACTCTGCTGGCACCCATCAATTGATTTCAGGGAAGGGCTTTAAATATAAGCCCTTCCCTGAAAATCCAGTAAAAGTGCTGTAAAAAACAAAAAAAATAGATACTCACCTTGCTTCAGCTGCCAGGGCACAGCCGGTCTTCTCCTGCTGTCCCCTGCTCTGTGGTGCTGATCTATCAGCAGGCGGGGATTTAAAATCCCCACCTGCTGAAAGAGCTGAATGTGATTGGCTGAGGTGCTCAACTAATCACAGGCAGCTCTCGCCCATCATTCATTTGAGGATAGCTGCCTGTGATTTGCTGAGGGAATTTAAAATCCCCGCCTGCTGATACATCAGCACCACAGAGCAGGGGACAGCAGGAGAAGACCGGCTGTGCCCTGGCAGCTGAAGCAAGGTGAGTATCTATTTTTTTTGTTTTTTACAGCACTTTTACTGGATTTTCAGGGGAGGGCTTATATTTAAAGCCCTTCCCTGAAATCAATTGATGGGTGCCAGCAGAATCACACATGACAGCTGCGGGAGAGAATTGAAGAATTCCTCTGCATCTGTCACAGATGTGGCAGATGTAGCAGCAGGGATTTTTTTATACTATCGGGGATGAAGGAAACATCTGCCGTATGTGGCAGATGTGTTCTTCATCCCCGCAGGGGTCACGGCAGCGGTGGACAGGTAATTATATATTTATTTTTTTTACACTAAATTCTTTCTTTTTCAGGGAAGGGCTTATATGTAAAGCCCTTCCCTGAAAAAGAATACAGGGGTGCCGACAGACCATTTTTTTCAATTGAGCAGCTGGCAGCAGCCGCGGCTCCATTGAAAACAATGCGCGCATTCCCTATGGTGCACACATGTTCTATCTTTGCAGGCACACGCCTGTAAAGCACGGACATGTGCACACACCATAGGGAATGCATTGGGGCTAATAGACGTGTGTTTTTTTTGCGGGCGTATGCATGCACAAAATACACGCCCGTCTGAAGCCACCATAATAGTATCTAACACAGTCCCTCAATGTATAATAAGGACTTGCTTTATCATCAAATTTGTATTTTTCTTCAATCTTTCTTTTTCTTATTTTGGGTTAACATTTCTTGGGTTTCAGAACTAATTGCCAGAGTTATAGAGAGTTATAGTTTCAACATACAATATCAGTTTATGCCAATGTATATCTGTGCAGCATTCCTCCTTGCTTGTAAAGGAGCCACAATGAAAGCTGATTGATCCCTCTATGCCAATCAGCTGACAGGGAAGCACTGATTAGGATATATCACACCATCAGTCTCAAAGCTAGAGGTGGCACTATGACCATATTCTGATGAAAACATGTCATGCGCTAACTCATGTCAAGTGTAGTGACACATGGAGACTGGTAAAAGTTCAATTAACCATTCAAATCAATATCTATGAGTTTTATACAGTTTCACAATTTAAGTCAAGTAACATTTATACATGACACTTGTAACAGGTGGATACAGAAGACAAGCGGCCCATCTTGTCTTCTGCATCCCCCACTCAGAACGCTGAGCTGTATACCAGCCAGGCATTATGTGGATGGTGATTTGGTTCTACAATATCTCTAAACATGACAGAAACCAGAAAGGAGCATGTTGCCTGACCCTCACCAGCTGTTATGACATATGACCTGATGTCAGTGAGTGACAGTTATTTAAAAGCGTAGCCTCACAAAATGAATAGGAAATAAACATAGGAGATAAGTATGTGATCGGTAGGAATCTGAATACTGGAACCCCCTCTGATTCTGAGAATGGGGGTTTCTGAATGTCCCTCAATGAATAGCGTGGTGGTCACATGTGTGCACTATTTCTCTATTCATTTCGATTGGACTGTGAAAGATAGCCAAACATTTGTACCCTGCTATTGTAGTGTGATGGTGGTATTTTGAATGGGTTCAGGATATGATGGAGAAACCAGAGGCATAAAGACTAGAGATGAGCGAGCACCAAAATGCTCGGGTGCTCGTTACTCGGGACGAAATTCTCGCGATGCTCAAGGGTTCGTTTCGAGTAACGAACCCCATTGAAGTCAATGGGCGACTCGAGCATTTTTGTATATCGCCGATGCTCGCTAAGGTTTCCATTTGTGAAAATCTGGGCAATTCAAGAAAGTGATGGGAACGACACAGCAACGGATAGGGCAGGCGAGGGGCTACATGTTGGGCTGCATCTCAAGTTCCCAGGTCCCACTATTAAGCTACAATAGCGGCAAGAGTGGGCCCCCCCCTCCCAACAATTTTTACTTCAGTAAAGCCCTCATTAGCAATGCATACCTTAGCTAAGCACCACACTACCTCCAACAAAGCACAATCACTGCCTGCATGACACTCCGCTGCCACTTCTCCTGGGTTACATGCTGCCCAACCCCCCCCCGCACGACCCAGCCCCCCCCCCCCACAGCGCACACCAAAGTGTCCCTGCGCAGCCTTCAGCTGCCCTCATGCCACACCACCCTCATGTCTATTTATAAGTGCGTCTGCCATGAGGAGGAACCGCAGGCACACACTGCAGAGGGTTGGCACGGCTAGGCAGCGACCCTCTTTAAAAGGGGCGGGGCGATAGCCCACAATGCTGTACAGAAGCAATGAGAAATATAATCCTATGCCACAGCCATCAGGAGCTGCACACGTGGGCATAGCAATGGGGAACCTATGTGCAGTGCACTGGACAGCAGAGCTAACGTCAGATTAAATGTAGGTGGGCTTCGGCCCACACTGCATGCCCCAACCTGAGCAGGGTTTTTAATTCATAGACACAGGCAGGTACAACTCCCTATTGTGAAGTCCCTGTAGACCGACAGCATGGGTGGGTGCCAGGAAGCCACCGGCGGTACATAAATATATCCCATTGCATTGCCCATCACAGCTGAGGTAATGTCATGTTTAATGCAGGTGGGCTTCGGCCCACACTGCATGCCCCAGTCAGACTGGGGTTCTTTAGAGGTGGACACATGCAGTTACAACTCCGTGTTGACTGACAGCATGGGTGGCTCCCTGGAACCCACCGGCGGTACATAAATATATCCCATTGCAGTGCCCAGCACAGCTGAGGTAATGTCATGTTTAATGCAGGTGGGCTTCGGCCCACACTGCATGCCCCAGTCAGACTGGGGTTCCTTAGAAGTGGACACATGCAGTTACAACTCCATGTGGACCGACAGCATGGGTGGGTGCCAGGAAGCCACTGGTGGTACATAAATATATCCCATTGCAGTGCCCAGCACAGCTGATGTAACGTCAGCTTTAATGCAGGTGGGCAAAAAATTTATTGGATTACACTGTAGGCGAGGGCCTCCAAAAATTGGTGTACCAACAATACTAATGTACGTCAGAAAAATTGCCCATGCCCAACCAAGAGGGCAGGTGAAACCCATTAATCGCTTTGGTTAATGTGGTTTAATTTGTAACTAGGCCTGGAGGCAGCCCAGTTAAAATAAAAATTGGTTCAGGTGCAAGTTTCAACGCTTTAATGAGCATTGAAACGTATAAAAATTGTTTACAAAAATTATATGACTGAGCCTTGTGGGCCTAAGAAAAATTGCCCGTTCGGTGTGATTACGTCAGGTTTCAGGAGGAGGAACAGGAGGAGGAGGATGAATATTATACACAGATTGATGAAGCTAAAAGGTCCACGTTTTTGATGGTGATAGAGAACAATGCTTCCATCCGCGGGTGCAGCCTACGTATTGTTTAGGTATCGCTGCTGTCCGCTGGTAGAGAAGAGAAGTCTGGGGAAATCCAGGCTTTGTTCATCTTGATGAGTGTAAGCCTGTCGGCACTGTCGGTTGACAGGCGGGTACGCTTAGCTGTGATGATTCCCCCAGCCGCACTAAACACCCTCTCTGACAAGACGCTAGCCGCAGGACAAGCAAGCACCACCAGGGCATACAGCGCGAGTTCAGGCCACGTGTCCAGCTTCGACACCCAGTAGTTGTAGGGGGCAGAGGCGTCACGGAGGACGGTCGTGCGATCGGCTACGTACTCCCTCACCATCCTTTTACAGTGCTCCCGCCGACTCAGCCTTGACTGGGGAGCGGTGACACAGTCTTGCTGGGGAGCCAGAAAGCTGTCAAAGGCCTTAGAGAGTGTTCCACTGCCTGTTCTGTACATGCTGCCTGATCTCCGCGCCTCCCCTCCTACCTGGCCCTCGGAACTGCGCCTTCGGCCACTAGCGCTGTCGGATGGGAATTTTACCATCAGTTTGCCTGCCAGGGTCCTGTGGTATAGCATCACTCTCGAACCCCTTTCCTCTTCGGGTATGAGAGTGGAAAGGTTCTCCCTATACCGTGGGTCGAGCAGTGTGTACACCCAGTAATCCGTAGTGGCCAGAATGCGTGTAACGCGAGGGTCACGAGAAAGGCATCCTCACATGAAGTCAGCCATGTGTGCCAGGGTACCTGTACGCAACACATGGCTGTCCTCACTAGGAAGATCACTTTCAGGATCCTCCTCCTCCTCCTCCTCAGGCCATACACGCTGAAAGGATGACAGGCAAGCAGCATGGGTACCCTCAGCAGTGGGCCAAGCTGTCTCTTCCCCCTCCTCCTCATGCTCCTCCTCCTCAACGCGCTGAGATATAGACAGGAGGGTGCTCTGACTATCCAGCGACATACTGTCTTCCCCCGCCTCTGTTTCCGAGTGCAAAGCGTCTGCCTTTATGCTTTGCAGGGAACTTCTCAAGAGGCATAGCAGAGGAATGGTGACGCTAATGATTGCAGAATCGCCGCTCACCATCTGGGTAGACTCCTCAAATTTTCCAAGGACCTGGCAGATGGCTGCCAACCAGGCCCACTCTTCTGTAAATAATTGAGGAGGCTGACTCCCACTGCGCCGCGCAAGTTGGAGTTGGTATTCCACTATAGCTCTACGCTGCTCATAGAGTCTGGCCAACATGTGGAGCGTAGAGTTCCACTGTGTGGGCACGTCGCACAGCAGTCGGTGCACTGGCAGATTAAACCGATGTTGCAGGGTCCGCAGGGTGGCAGCGTGCGTGTGGGATTTGCGGAAATGTGCGCAGAGCTGGCGCACCTTTCCGAGCAGGTATGACAAGTGGGGGTAGCTTTTCAGAAAGTGCTGAACCACCAAATTAAACACATGGGCCAGGCATGGCATGTGCGTGAGGCTGCCGAGCTGCAGAGCTGCCACCAGGTTACGGCCGTTGTTACACACGACCATGCCCAGTTGGAGGCTCAGCGGCGCAAGCCAGCGGTCGGTCTGCTCTGTCAGACCCTGCAGCAGTTCGTGGGCCGTGTGCCTCTTCTCTCCTAAGCTGAGTAGTTTCAGCACGGCCTGCTGACGCTTGCCCACCGCTGTGCTACCGTGCCGCGCGACACCGACTGCTGGCGACGTGCTGCTGCTGACACATCTTGATTGCGAGACAGAGGTTGTGTAGGAGGAGGAGGAGGAGGGTGGTTTAGTGGAGGAAGCATACCCCGCCGCAGATACCACCATCGAGCTGGGGCCCGCAATTCTGGGGGTGGGTAGGACGTGAGCGGTCCCAGGCTCTGACTCTGTCCCAGCCTCCACTAAATTCACCCAATGTGCCGTAAGGGAGATATAGTGGCCCTGCCCGCCTGTGCTTGTCCACGTGTCCGTTGTTAAGTGGACCTTGGCAGTAACCGCATTGGTGAGGGCGCGTACAATGTTGCGGGAGACGTGGTCGTGCAGGGCTGGGACGGCACAACGGGAAAATAATTGGCGACTGGGAACTGAGTAGCGCGGGGCCGCCGCCGCCATCATGCCTTTGAAAGCCTCCGTTTCCACAACCCTATACGGCAGCATCTCCAGGCTGATAAATTTGGCTATGGGCATGTTTAACGCTTGAGGGTGCGGGTGCGTGGCGGCGTACTTGCGCTTGCGCTCCAACACTTGCGCTAGTGACGGCTGGACTGTGCGCTGAGAGACAGTGGTGCATGGGGCCGAGGTCAGCGGAGTTGAGGGTGTGGGTGCAGGCCAGGAGACGGTAGTGCCTGTGTCCTGAGAGGGGGGTTGGATCTCAGTGGCAGGTTGGGGCACAGGGGGAGAGGCAGCGGTGCAAACCGGAGGCGGTGAACGGCCTTCGTCCCACCTTGTGGGGTGCTTGGCCATCATATGTCTGCGCATGCTGGTGGTGGTGAGGCTGGTGATGGTGGCTCCCCGGCTGATCTTGGCGCGACAAAGGTTGCACACCACTGTTCGTCGGTCATCTGCACTCTCAGTGAAAAACTGCCAGATCTTTGAGCACGTCGGCCTCTGCAGGGTGGCATGGCGCGAGGGGGCGCTTTGGGAAACAGTTGGTGGATTATTCGGTCTGGCCCTGCCTCTACCCCTGGCCACCGCACTGCCTCTTCCAACCTGCTGCTGCACTTGCCTCCCCCTCTGAAGACCTGTCCTCAGTAGGCGTAGCAAACCAGATGGGGTCAGTCA
Organism: Eleutherodactylus coqui; assembly: GCF_035609145.1. Classification (NCBI taxonomy): domain Eukaryota; kingdom Metazoa; phylum Chordata; class Amphibia; order Anura; family Eleutherodactylidae; genus Eleutherodactylus; species Eleutherodactylus coqui. Next base: position 265,261,525 of record NC_089839.1, on the reverse strand, counting down.
CCTCATCGTCCTGCTGCTCTTCCTCCGAATCCTCTGTGCGCTCCTCCCTCGGACTTACTGCCCTTACTACTACCTCACTGATAGAGAACTGTGTCTCATCGTCATCATCCTCCTCACCCACTGAAAGCTCTTGAGACAGTTGCCGGAAGTCCCCAGCCTCATCCCCTGGACCCTGGGAACTTTCCAATTGTTGGGCATCGGTCACAACAAACTCCTCCAGTGGGAGAGGATTCGGAACCATTGCTGCCCATTATGGGCAGGGGCCCGAGAACAGTTCCTGGGAGTCTGCCTGCTCCTCAGAATGTGTCATTGTAATGGAGTGAGGAGGCTGGGAGGAAGGAGGAGCAGCAGCCAGAGGATTCAGAGTTGCAGCAGTGGACGGCGCAGAATTCTGGGTGGTCTATAGATTGCTGGATGCACTTTCTGCCATCCACGACAGGACCTGCTCACACTGCTCATTTTCTAATAAAGGTCTACCGCGTGGACCCATTAATTGTGAGATGAATGTGGTGACGCCAGAAACGTGCCTCTCTCCTAATCCCGCAGCAGTCAGCTGCGATACACCTGGATCAGGAGCTCGGCCTGTGCCCACACCCTGACTTGGGCCTCTGCGTCCTCGCCCGTGTCTACGTCCTCTAGGCCTACCCCTACCCCTCAGCATGCTGTATTACCAGTAGTGCAGAAACAGAACGCTGTAATTAAATGTGCCGCTTATTGGCCTGTGGTTGGAGGCTGACTTCGCTTACGGAACGCACAGCAGAGGCAGGAAAGAATTTTGCGCACGCCTGCTGTAACACTTAGCTGGCTGCGTATGAATTAGGACAATTACCCCCAGCAGAGACGCAGTACAGTCAGAACGGTCACAGGCAGCCCAAATAGATTTTTTTTCCCAAATTGTTTTGGAAAAGCCCACTGCCTATATAGACTGGATGTGTCTTTCACTGTCCCTGCCTCACCACCACTACTGGCCGTGGACTATGTAAAATTACTGCAGACTGTTTCACTCTGGACAGGATGACAGCGGTGATGTAAGAGGCAATGCAGAGACAGGAAAGAATTTTGCGGAAGCCTGCTGTGACACTTCGCTGGCTGCATATGAATTAGGACAACTACCCCCAGCAGACACAGTACACTGAGGACGGTCACAGGCAGCCCAAATAGATTTTTTTTCCCAAATTTTTTTGGAAAAGCCCACTGCCTATATAGACTGGATATGTCTTTCACTGTCCCCGCCTCACCACCACTACTGGCCGTGGACTATGTAAAATTACTGCAGGACGCAATGCTCTGGACGCAATGCTCTGCATGGCCGATATACAAAAAAAAATAAAAAAATGTGCAACACTGCAAAAAGCAGCCTCAACAGTGCTGCACACGGTCAGATGTGGCCCTAAGAAGGACCGTTGGGGTTCTTGAAGCCTAAAATAAATCCTAACACTCTCCCTATAGCAGCTACGGCATCAGCAGCACTTTCCCTGATCTCTGTCAGAATGCATCTGTGGCGAGCCGCGGGAGGGGCCGATTTATATACTCGGGTGACACCTGATCTTGCCAGCCACTCACTGCAGGGGGGTGGTATAGGGCTTGAACGTCGCAGGGGGAAGTTGTAATGCCTTCCATGTCTTTCTATTGGCCAGAAAAGTGCGCTAACGTCTCAGAGATGAAAGTGAAAGTAACTCGAACATCGCGTGGTACTCGTCACGAGAAACGAGCATCTCGAACACGCTAATACTCGAACGAGTATCAAGCTCGGACGAGTACGTTCGCTCATCTCTAATAAAGACACAATTTGCAGTATTTACTTTTGTAAATAGATAAAGAAAAAACGTGTTTGACAGAGAAGCAACAAGGTTAACAATGTGATATAGAACCTGAAGTTCTATCACAACTAGAATCAGTCCTGGGCAAAAGTAAAAACTACGCTCTCTCAGTCATAATGACTCAACATTACACTGTATAACCAAAACAGTATAAACTCTCCTTGAATAGACCTTTTATATTGTCATTAATAAGGTAAGCAAATCTGATTCCTCTCAAACCTTAGAGTCCAACAATATGGCCTCCCTTTATAGTTTGGATGCTCCGTACTGCCTTGGGAGCATACTCTGGTATACTGTAGGATGAATGGAGTCACTACAGTTCCAAACAATTCCAAAATTGTGGTCAACCACTTAGAAATTACAGTTCCATTCCAGCTGTCCTAAAGTGTGCACACTGTCTCTAGAGACTGGTCCCTAATTACAGTCAGCAGCTATGCTAAGCCAAACGTCTCTACTAGAAGTCCATTGCTGTTTCACATTCAGTGTTCTAGGAACTGCTTACAATATGACTGATGTCTCCATTATCAGTGATTTCCCCAGTCATGCAGACTCCACTATCCTCCACTGTATGGCCAGCTTTTCTTGTTGCCGGCCACAGTTCCAGGCATTTCAACCTTCGCTGCAGCACAGAGGTTCCAAAACATGGGAAAGCTCTGAGAACTGCTACTCAATCCCCCTTGCACACAGCTTACTGTGCCACCATGTCCTCACGCAGGCTACACACACATCTTGTTTTTCTTCTGCCTGCTTTTTTTCCAATCTGCATCACACACTTAGACCTCTTTCACATGAGCGTTTTATGGTGGTTATTTTGCAGCAAAACATCGGACAAAAATTTCGACCATCTGAACATTGGATTTCAATTATAGTTGAGCGAACGTACTCTTCCGAGCTTTATGCTTGTTCATGTATTAGCATACTTGATGGTGCTTGCTACTCGAGCGAGCATCACGCCGTGTTCGACCCTGCCCCAGTTTTGGCCCCTCCCCGCCACTGACGTGTCAGATGTGACCCCTCCCCGCTTCAACACTGGGCACATCACTGGTAGTTTGTGGCGGGCTTGGCAGAACGGGGAGAGAGAGAGAGCAAGAAAAGAAAAAAAGCTCAGCAACCGACAGGTCCCATACAAAAAGACACGAGTCTCCCATTGAAGTCAATGGGGTTCGTTACTCGAATAGAGCTCTCGAATTTTACAAAAAGCTCGACTTGAATAACGAGGACCCGAACATTTTGGTGCTAGCTCATCTCTAATTTCGATGTATTCATTCAGATGGCCAATTTTTAGCCATGTTAAAAAATTGCAGCTGTGATAATAGGACATTAGCCGCCAAACTTGCTGGACGATATTTTGACTTGGCTGGAAAAGATAGGTCTTGCCCTATCTTTTGGCTGCGATCAGCTGATGGCTCCTATAAGCTTCTATGAGAACTGCCGGCAGACGGAAGGTGGGGGAGGGAGTTTAGCAGTGGCTAGCGCTGCTAAATTATGTCAGCTGACTCTATTTGAATAATAGAAACCATGCTGAGCATTTATGCTAGGCAAAGGAATTCTGGGCTCCGGCGTCTATATGCAAGATTTAGCCACAATTTGGTTGTGGCTTTTTCTTGTTCATGTGAAGAATGCATTGCGTATGTGAGAGAGGCCTTATTCTGAGGAAGTTGCAGGACCTTAATCATGTAACTGCAACCAACTAATTAAAGAATATGTCATAGGAGGCAACCCCTAGATGCAATTACACAAGCTGTTCACTAGACATCATTATAACATCAAATTTTACATTGGCCTTTATACAGTTGAAAGCTATAACTATTATCTGTGCATTTTACACATGTCTCAACAGGGCAGTCCCTCCACACTATCTTTGGTAATATTTTTGAAATTAATGGGTTGGTAGTGGGCAAGTATGACAAACTCTCCATTTATTTGGAGACCATTGAGACCCCATTCTCGGGATCAATGGAGGTCCCAGCAGTTGGATTTTTACTGATGGGATATTTATCCCCTATTCTGGGGATAGGGGATAGGTTCATTTGTGGGGCAACCCCTTTATAAAATTACTACCAACCGCTGACATCTTTAGGACATGTGTCACAACAGCAGGTGAGAGGCAAGAACAAAGGTTAAGCAAAAAAAACGTTAGTGATGAGCTACATGTCCCTTTTCCCTTGTAATGGTATATATGTCTACTATTTGAGCTTTATCTTGCCTACGTTATACAGCCCAATACATATCCTCAACAACCAACTGCAGGATAATACATTTATTGTTGCAATGGTCGAAGAAAATTGCTCTTTGATGTTTTTCTTACTAATTTATCAGTGCAACTTAAAGCATGACATGACCAAGAATCAATGGAGGAAAGCTTATCAAGGACTCCATGTATTTTCATCTGCAATATGTTTGATATATATTACAATGTTCTATTTTTTATTATTAGCTTATTAGTAGGATGGCAAGGGTTCCAACTGCTGGAACCCTTGCCAATTGATAGATGGAAGCACAGTGGTTCCACAAGCTACATTTTAATGGCAAGGGTTCCAATTGCTGTAAACCTCACCAATTGATAGATGGAAGCACAGTGGTTCCCCAACGTACAGTATTAATTGGTTCCAGGACGATCATTGTATCTTGAAAATATCATATATTGAGACCATAACTCTGTGGAAAACTAGTAATTGGTTTTTAAGTCCCCCAAATATCACCCAAAAGTAACACAAATGAAAATTAAAGAAAATTTAGCAGATATCTAATACAGATAAAATAAGTCCTTATATACGAGAGTCAGAAATAGCTTATGGAGACTGTAAATCACTTTTTATGTAGAGGACAGGACCTTCTTCAGGGTCCTGTACAGTAAATACAGTGTACTAGAAAAATGGCATGGACTCACCCTCACCTGGTATCCATAGGATCAGCTCATGCTGCACAGGTAAAGAGCAGCACAGAACATGCAGTCCTGCACTATATTGTAAAGAGGTGCTTTTAGACAGCCAATAAGTGGAGGCACTTTGCTAATAGAGTGTTTTGCCAGTGAAATGCCCATGGTGATTGGCTAAATTTTCTAGAAACGTGCACGTGCTGAAGAACTGGACTGTCTGTGTCGTTGTGAGTTGTTTCTGGTTTTAAGTTAAAAAGGCCATTGTATGTTGAAAATATTGCACCCTCATTGTAATAGTGGTATTGGAAAGCGATGACTGGCAGAGTGGCATCGTGTCCTATTGTATCTTCTACTGTCATCTAGGGCTCAGCAGGGGTTACAGTAGACTCACTGACCTAATATTGGTGTCATATCCTAGCGATTAGAGATGAGCGAGCACCAAAATGCTCGGGTGCTCGTTACTCGAGTCGAACTTTCAGTGATGCTCGAGAGTTCGTTTCGAGTACCGAACCCCATTGAAGTCAATGGGCGACTCGAGCATTTTTGTATATGACTGGTGCTCCGCTAAGGTTTTCATTTGTGAAAATCTTAGCAAATCACCAAAGTCATGTAAAAAACACAGAAATGGATAGGGCAGGCGAGGAGCAACATGCAGGGCTGCATTTCGGGCTCCGAGGTCTCACTATTAAGCAACAATAGTGGCAAGAGTGAGACCCCCCCCCCGCACTGTCAGCATAAAGATCGTTCTCCTCTGCCACAGCTATAACAGCTGTGGCAGAGAAGAACGATGTTAGCCCATTGAATTCCATGGAGCCGGCAATACAGCTGGCTCCATTGAAAGCAATGGGCTGCCAGCGAGCGCAGGATGAATTTTCTTGAAGGGCTTAAAAATATAAGCCCTTACCTGAAAATTATCCTAAAATGTGTAAAGAAAAAAAAAAAAATACTCACCTTGTCCGTGCAGCCGGAGTTCAGCCACGTCTGGCCGGCAGTTCTCCTGAACTGCTCCGAGTAGTATTCAGCAGCCGTGGATTTAAAATCCCCACCTGCTGAATGAGCTGCCTCTGATTGGTCACAGCCTCACCAATCAGAGGCAGCTCTCACTCACACCCATTCATGAATTCATGAATGGGTGAGTGAGTGCTGCCTCTGATTGGCTCAGCGCAGGGACCAATCAGGGGCAGCTCTCAGCTGTCATTCATGAATTCATGAATGGGTGTGAGTGAGAGCTGCCTCTGATTGGTGAGGCTGTGACCAATCAGAGGCAGCTCATTCAGCAGGCAGGGATTTTAAATCCCCACCTGCTGAATACTACAGAAAGCAGTTCATGAGAACTGCAGGCCAGACGCGGCTGAACTCCGGCTGCAGCGGAAAGGTGAGTATACTTTTTTTTTTTCTTTTTTTTACACATTTTAGGATGATTTTCAGGTAAGGGCTTATATTTTTAAGCCCTTCCCGACAATTCATCCCGCGATCGCCGGCAGCCCATTGCTTTCAATGGAGCCGGCTATATTGCCGGCTCCATTGAATTCAATGGTCAGTGCTCGTTTAATCGAGACGAGTACCGCGTGCTGCTCGTCTCGAGTAACAAGCATCTCGAGCACCCTAATACTCGAACGAGCATCAAGCTCGGACGAGTATGCTCGCTCATCTCTACTAGCGATATATAGTATCAATGTCTAGGCTAGGGCAACCCCTTTAATAAGTAGGGCAAGTTTGTCATGCATGAGTAGAGATCATATTTGATTTTCTCAGGTTAATTGTTTCAGTCTGCATGAATATGTACCAGTTTTTGCACATTTGCATAGCAGCAAATGAGAAATAAAACATTGCAGAATTCTACTGGTATGCAGCCAAGCCATGTAATCTTAACATTAATGATCTGATCATTTATCTCCCTTAAGACCACACTGCTTATGCTCTACAGTATATCAGTCTCACAATAAAGAAGAATGCCACTGCTTACCGAGATATCAACTGGCATTTCACTTCAAGTCAATGGTCTATTTTTGTTACAGCATATTAGACTACAATCTGGCATCTACAAATGTCAGAGGTATAAAAAGTAGAAAAAATGTGATTCAAAACAAAACACACAATTTCCAATATGAAAAAAGAAAAAAAAAGTCAATTGACCCTTTTATTGCTGGTTAGATAGAAATGTATTCAGCGCTCTCTGGTTGAGAGATACTGAATTATCTTTACAACGGGTATCCAAGTAATATTCAGCTGTCAATCTCAAAGCAACAACGAGGGAGAAATGATGTCAGCAGGACAGGATAATAAAATTCCAAGCAGATGTTCAGCCAGGGCTCTAATTTTTCCTCTATTCCCTTGGTAAGCATTTAATTTCTTTATTATATGCAAGCTAGGCAAATTGTACTTCATCAAAACTGTATTGTGAAATTTTAATATTTCATATCATAACAAAACTACGCAGAGCAACCTTTCTCATAATAGGAACATCAGAATTTCAAATGTCAAGTCGCTCCATTTCAATACATTTTAAATAGCTGATTTTAACTTTGCACCATAGGGTTGGAAAATTTAATGGGGTGCCTTTCTTTATAAGGAATGTAGACTTAGTATTCTCAGAATTTTATATTTCTTTTGGAATAATGTATATCCATTAACTGCATTTGTCTTCCAATGGAAATCAAGAATGTTATGAAGCTGATCTGCATGCACAGTACTACAATATGCAGTCACTGGTAGCTCCAGAGTAGTGTTGAGCAAACCAAACCAGTACAGCACTGTTTTGGGTCGAACTTTGCTGAAAGTTTGGTTCGCCATGCACTCGAACTGAGCGCTTAGCAAAGTTCTGCCTGAAACAGAATTAGACTGGTTTGATTAGCTCAACAGTAATGTATAACACTGTGTAAGAGTCATAAAAGACCTGTAAAGCCTCGGTCACACGGGCGATTTTCTGTGCGATCTGCTGATGTGCATGTGATGTGCGATTTTATAAAACCATTGCTTTGCAATGGTATCGGACACATGAGCGCTTTTTATGCGCTCGTCCGATAAATTATAGAACAGAAATCGCAGATCGCACCTATCTGCGATCTGTGATTCCTGTTCTCTTCTCTATATGCGCTCAATGGGGCCGGCGGCAGCAGCGCCGACCCCATTGAGAACATATACTAGACAAATCATTCTTCTCTGCCATAGCTGTAACAGCTGTGGCAGAGAAGAACGATGTTTGCCCATTGAATTCAATGGAGCCAGCAATACAGCCGACTCCATTGAAAGCAATGGGCTGCGGGCGATCTCACAATGAATTTTCGGGAAGGGCTTAAAAATATAAGCCCTTCCCTAAAATTCATCCAGAAATGTGTAAAAAGTAAAAAAATATATATACTCTCCTTGTCCCGGCAGACGGAGTTCAGCCGCGGCCGGCCTGCAGTTCTCCTGAGCTGCTATGAGTAGTATTCAGCAGCCGGGGATTTAAAATCCCCGCCTGCTGAATGAGCTGCCTCTGATTGGTCACAGTCAGGGACCAATCAGGGGCAGCTCTCAGCTGAATGACAGCTGAGAGCTGCCCCTGATTGGTCCCTGCGCTGAGCCAATCAGAGGCAGCACTCACTCACCCATTCATGAATTCATGAATGGGTGAGTGAGAGCTGCCTCTGATTGGTGAGGGCTGTGACCAATCAGAGGCAGCTCATTCAGCAGGCGGGGATTTTAACTCCCCGGCTGCTGAATACTACTCACAGCAGTTCAGGAGAACTGCCGGCCGGCCGCGGCTGAACTCCGTCTGCTGGGACAAGGTGAGTATATATTTTTTTTTACTTTTTACACAGTTTTGGATGATTTTCAGGGAAGGGCTTATATTTTTAAGCCCTTCCCGAAAATTCGTTGTGAGATCGCCCGCAGCCCATTGCTTTTAATGGAGCCAGCTGTATTGCCGGCTCCATTGAATTCAATGCGCTGGACAGCGCTGCACTGCTCCGGCCCGTTTCTAATGAAACGCGGCTAGGAGCAGATTTTTCGGATGATTTTTCGGCCCCTGTCACGCGATTTGCGGATGCGCATCCGTCATGCGATCCGCAAATCGCAGGAAAAAACGCCCGTGTGACCGAGGCCTAAGTGTTATACAATGGGTTTATGGCTCTTAGACAGTGTTATACATCAGTTTTAGGGGTTTTGGTGAACCTCCATTATGGTTTGAACTAATTTAGACCTTTTCAAAGATTTGCTCATTATTACTCTAGAGATTAAGGCCTCTTGCACGTGGCACATCGGCTATACAATACCACATTAAAGAGATTATCCTGAGAAACATTTTTTGCAAAGCTACTCACTGTGGCGGAATAACTAAAAAGTTATACTCACCCCTCCAAATCCTCTGCCACACACATTTGACCTGTATGTGGTCCACGCTGCTCTCTACTTCTTGTTGCAACAAGCCAGTGATGTCACTGACACCAGGGAAATGTGACAATTTTAGCCAATCACTAGCTCACTTTGGCTGATGATTAGCTGTAGCAGTCACATGTCCTACTGTAGGGAAGTCATTGCTACTGCAGTCAAAAGTACATAGAAGTGGAGGATCGATTCATTCTGCAGAAAAGAAACTCTACAATGTATAAAATCAGAGGCATATGGAGGTACGGCAAGGACCAATACATACCAATTCTATGGCTGCCACCTTACAGCTCTGTAATACAGCAATGTGCATGAAGCAGTATTGCTTCCAACATCTCCATGTTAGCAAAACATATTCCCGTTGAATAAACTGAATGTAATAATATTTTAAAAATCTACACCAGCTGAAAGAATAAAATAATGCACTAATCTTTTCAGTTGGCTGCTCTCCTACTGAACACAAACATTTTGACATACTTTCAGAAAATTAGTGTTAGGGCTCAGTCACACGGGCGCATCGGCACCCGTACACAGGCACCGATGCGCCCGTGTGACTGAGCCCTTCCTGCAGGAAGAAGATGGCCGCACCTCAAGACGGACGTCTCTCTGCAGCGCTGAAGAAAGAACACATGACCGGCAATGAAGCCGGTCACATGTTCTTTCTCCCGGCGCTGCAGAGAAACATCCGTCTTGAGGTACGACCGTCTTCCTCCTGCAGTAACACGGGCGCCGATGCGCCCGTGTGACTGAGCCCTTAGGGTGGCTTCACACAAGCGTGTTTTTGCATGCACATAGGTGCGTACAAAAGGTGCGCACCCATGTACGTGCAAAAACACGCGTGAATGCAGGTCTGTGCATTGTCTTCAATGGAGCCGCCGGCACCCCTGAATTCTTTTTCAAGGAAGGGCTTTACATATAAGGCCTTCCCTGAAAAAGAAAGATTTTAGTGTAAAACAAATATAAAAAATATACTTACCTCTCCAATGCTGCCGTGACCCCTGTGGGGATGAAGAACACATGTTTCCTTCATCTCTGCTAGTTAAAAGAATTCTCTGCTGCTACATCTGCCACATTTGTGACATATGCAGCAGAGGAATTCTTCAATTCTCACACATGTCAGCTGAGGTAGAGGATTCTGCTGCCAGCAATTGATTTCAGGGAAGGGCTTTGAATATAAGCTCTTCCCTTAAAATCAAGTAAAAGTGGTTTAAAAAACAAAAAAAAAGATACTCACCTTGCTTCAGCTGCCGGGGCTCAGCAGCGTCTTCACCTGCTGTCCCCTGCACTATGGTGCTGATCTATCAGCAGGTGGGGATTTAAAATCCCTGCCTGCTGAAAGAGCTGAATATGATTGCCGGCAGCAGAATCCTCTACCGTAGCTGACATGTGTGACAGCTGCCGTTGAGAAGTGAAGAGTTCCTCTTCTGCATCTGTCACAGAAGTGGCAGATGTAGCAGCAGGGAATTATTTTTACTAGTAGGGATGAAGGAAACATCTGCCGCATGTGGCAGATGTGTTCTTTATCTCCGCGGGGGTCACGGCAGCGGTGGAGAGGTAAGTATATTATTTATTTATTTATTTACACTAAAATCTTTCTTTTTCAGGGAAGGGCCTATATGTAAAGCCCTTCCCTGAAAAAGAATGCAGGGGTGCCGGCAATTCCCTATGGTTCACGCATGTCCTATCTTTGCAGGCACACGCCTGTAAAGCACGGACATGTAAACACACCATAGGGAATGCATTGTCGCAAATAGAAGTGTGTTTTTGTGAGTGCGTCTGCATGCACAAAAACACGCTCGTGTGAAGCCAACCTTAGTATAATAGTCAAAGTAATAACTAGCAGAAAGAGTACAAATCAATTTATTTACCTAGAACGACACTCTTGTGCTAAAAAAATCCTTCTAAAGTACTGGTCACTAAAAGTCTCTCTTCCTTCTAATTTGCTGTCCACTCCTGCTGTCAAGTGCAGTCTGTCTTTAGTACCCGACACCGAAATGAATTACAGGAAGGGGGTGTTGTCCCAAGCTGCCCAAAGATGTTTATGGGAAGTAAAGGGGTAGCATGAAGTTGCTGGAAGAAAAATTCAAGTACTCGTGCTAATGGTGATAATAGTAAGTGATTTACTGTGTTACAGCTACTGAAATCACATATTCACTGCTCAGAACTTCTGTATAATGTTCCCCATGTTAATGTTATTATCCTATGTGTGCTTCAGAGAGTTGGGGAGCAGATACTGCTGGTTTCCCCATGTGGCGTGAATAAGGAAAAACAAAACAGCTAAACTCCTCCCACCATCTCAGAGAGAACTGAAAATTAGAAATGGAGCCCACAAAAGGAAACATGGTAATAAATGCAGGATACAAATCATATATAGTATATTGTTATTAACCCTGTACATACAGATATTAGCTTATTTGGGAAACCATCTGAAGGTGAGAATACACTTTAACCACTTGCCACCCAAGCCAGTTTTGACCTATGTGACTAAGCCTGTTTTTTTCAAATTTGATGTTCCACTTTATGTGGTAATAACTTTGGAATGCTAATACTTATTCAAGTGATTCTCTGATTGCTTTTTGGTAACACATCTTACTTTATATCTATTGTTTATTTTGTTAGTATGTTTTGCGTTTATTTATTTAAAAAATCCAAAATGTAGAGAAAATTTGGAAAAATTCATATTTTCTGCCTGTAATACAGATAGTCATACTACACGAAGTAGTTAATAAATAACATTTACCACAAATCCACATTATGTTTTTCATTTTCCTTTTTATGAAATGAGCTGCCTGACTTCTGAAATGGAGGGGAAAGGCACAGCAGTGCTTTGTCACTGTGATGGCTGTGATTGGCTACCATAGACATCACAGAAACCAATCAAGTATACAGGAACATACTTACCTGGTGTGGTGCACTCACCACGCAAAAACGAGGCTCACCACAATGCCTAGCAGCCTGGTGGGCCTTGTATATGAACCTCTGTGGGTGAAGGAGGATCCTTGTCCAGCACGGACATCCACAGTGGAGAGGGCCAGTCACAGCCACCTGATACAGCAGTCTGGGATCAGCAGGTATAAAGAACAGAAAAAGCAGACAGCACTTGAGGACTATCTTCCATTAACAAACTGTACAAGTGGGTGTGAAAAATGAGAAGTGGATCACTTATGGTCCATTTACACTGGACGATTATTGAGTTGTTCAAATTCCCACACTCCCACGAAAATGTGAACGAGAGTCTTCCTGTATAAATGCATGCAGCGACTGAATGACTGAACGAGAGTTGTTCAGTTTTTGCATGCAGTTTCTGCACGCTCCCCAGCCACCCCGTTTCCATACTGGCAGCACTCTGAGTGATTCCAGCAATACTTGTTTCTGTGTAACAGCACAAGAGCGAGCTTCACTGGGACGTGCTGTTGAGCATAGTTTGCCTGACAGCTTGTCCCGTGTAAATGGGGCTTTACTATACCAGGGAGGTACGTAAGCGCGGGCGGACTTCCCTCAACTTCCTGTAATCCAGAAATGCAGATAGCCAAGTGTGTGGTCTAGGAAGCAGGAACACATAGTTTAGATAAAAACATTTTCAGGTTTATTAAAAGTTTAAACCAAAAAAAACTAAAGATTTTTTTAAATAATGTGAAGCCAATGTAAAAACAAAGGCTCTTCTGCAACAAGCTTCAGGGGTTATGACAATCCTCCTTTGTCAATCAGTAGCCTTAAGTGGCCAAGACATGTATTCATTATATAAACCTAATTGTGGCTCTCAATGGGGAAAATGACGGGAAGGGAAATGTACCAAAATGACAGGAACTGATGTGCATTCAGAAGACCTGCGCTCGCACGACCGGAGGTTCAGTGAACGTGGGTTTCAGCAAGCAGAACTGGTGCCAAAGCCCTGCTGCTGTGGTCCAAAGACTGGGAATGGCTAGTAGACATGGAAATAAACATGGGTGGTCTCGCAAGATTTCACTCAGTAGCTTGCTTGGGATTTTAAAAAATGACACATGTAAAAATGCAATGTAAAAGCAAAAATCATAGGATCACATATAACCATAGAAAAAGGTAGAGGTATATGACCTTTCTCAAGAGACCACATTGATTGGTCTCCTGGCAAAGCTCTATGATCTGAGCTGTCATTGGACTCTCAGATCATGTTGCTCCTGCACAGCAGGGGGACTTTATGGGGGTTCTCTGCAAGAACACTTTAAAACTTCTCTGAGGAGATAGATAAGGACTGCCTGGATGTTTATAGTCTATGGGCAGTCCTGAAGTGGTTAAAGATGATTTTATTGGGGATTAGTAATTCAAGTTTGCCACCACCAAGAAACAGTAACATTTTTGTCATTGTGTAGAAATGGATATTACAGCTCAGCCCCTTTAAGTAAAACACCCTATTTTTTACATATATATATATATATATATATATATATATATATATATATATATATATATATATATATATGAAAAATTTCTTTGTATATTCACAGCACAGTCATAACATACATTTCAGGAGTTATGTAAGTTGACCTCCAGACAATTAAAAGAAAAGTGGCAGATTTTGGGGGGAAATCTACTTTAAAAAAATGTGATATACAGTAAATTAAATACTAACCCAAAACAGTGCCAACACATCCTGTAACATACAAGGCTGCATACACCAAGATAAAAAAATTACCCCATTCATTAATCAATTTTCACCTGCTGATTATTTACCTTAAATGAAGCATGGTGGTCTGACTTGAAGAATCCCCAGCAAATTCTAGTCATTAGTCATGTACAATACTTTTCTGGAAAGACCATGCGCCTATAACCCTGATATAGTCCAATAAAATTAATAAAATACAAACTGTTCACTGTCCAAACAGTAGAAACAGCACTATCCATGTCTTTTATTGAGCACATTGAGTGAACAGCCACAGTGCAAGGAGAAAATGTAAGTGAACCTCCATGTTAATGACTTCTCCAAGAGTTAATTGTCAAAAAGTGTTTTAATTAAGGACGCAAGATTGGAAGTATGGAATCCAAATAGTAGAAAGTAGGCAGCATCCACAATGCGTAATGTACAAAGAGTTAACAGCATCGGATTTCATTGGTGCTTTGCCCATAAGATAAAGGCACGCAAAGCTTGGTTGGTGACAAATCTGTTCTTCTAAAAAAAATATTGGTTAGTGTGAACTATGCTTCAATGCATATCACTCTCAGAAGACCTCAGAAGACATACAATAGGGACACATGGAACTCAAAAAGGCTACAAAATCATTGTTAAAAGCCTGGGTGTACATTGATCCATGGTTAGAGAAATTACTTAGTAATGAAAATAATCTTGGGCTAAGTTCTATTTGTCCTTTTTATGAACATAAATAAGACAGTCAGTAATTTCTTGTTGCTAAGTGCACATTTTTTTTAATTAAGTGTTTGCCTGTAAATATTTCAGAAAGTAAATTGCACGATATGTAAATTTGGACACATTTTACGCCAAGTATTTTCCAATCTGTATTTCTCTCACCAGCTAAAAATGGGCCTTAAATATTTATTAGGAAGTTAAGAAAATACAGCGCTTTAATATTTTAAACATATTTGTAAAGAACCCTATTAACGAAGGATATATTACGATTGAGTGAAAAGTAATCATAAAAGCTGGATAGAAAAGTGGCCATTTTTCACTGCATTGGATTACCCTTGTCCATCTGTTATATAAAAATTACCCTGAAACCTGGCCAAACCTCTCCAGCTACCAAATTTCTCATGAAGCAGCAAAGTAATATTTTACTTCATAAAATGACTCCAAGATGAAACAAATTGACCTCGGTAGTAGAAGAGGTTAAGTGGTCTATGGGTTCTGCATGTGCTGCAGGCTCTGCTGCCTGCTTCTATTACACACAGTCGTCATCCACTGTTCCATAGTGAACAAGCTCATCATCTTGTATATGAGCAGAAAACTCCATTGTGCTTAGGCCTAGCAGGACGACCTGCCTTTCCACAGCAATTCATAAAACTATTCTGCAGACCTAACTAGAATACAATAACATAATAGGAAGAGGGAAAAAAAAGATCTTTGTGCAAAAATGGTCCAATTTCTTACAGAGGAATCTCTGATACATCATCCTCCATCCTATTCTTCTAAGTCACACTATTAGGGGGAAATGGTTTGCTAATGGTATATTAGGAAGCCATAAATAATGCACATTATGTACCTGCCATGCTGCAAAGTATATATCTGATATACATCCATTCATGGATCAGTAAGTCACTTCTCCACTTAACAATGATCATACATTATTCCAGCTAATGTGGAGTCCACCGCCGCACACAATTTAATGACTATATCCCTCTGTAAATAGACCTTCCATCTTCTCTTTCTCTTCTTCACTCCGTTATTGCTTTTATGCTGCGCTACGTAAAATACTGCTGATTCAATGCATTCCCGGAGTATAGATTTTTTAGCCTGCAATTAAATTTGCACATAATCGTAGAACTATTTTTGTAGTGGTTAAATGAGGTGAAAGGCAAGAAAAAAAAAATAGATTAAACAGGAATGTGAGATCTGCAGGAAACTTTGCTTGGGCAATCACATCACTGAGTGCACGTAATGAAAAAACCTGTGCTGATTATTGAAAGTGACAGCCATACAAATCAATGCATGTCACCAGCAGAGTGAAAGCAGATGTCTCTGATTAATCAGAATTACATGTTCACAAGAGAGTAAAGGGAAAAAACAACTAAATAAAAGCAAACATTATGTGAGCTAAACTAAAGGCTCAGCATCATCTGCATGGGTTCACCTCGAAAACACTTAAACCTAACTTCAATAGCCAGCTATGTATTTCCGTAGCACAGAGATACAATGTAACACCTAGAAGTAACTGTTCTAGTACAATGAACTTTTATCTTTGAATTCGGCATCGATTGAAATATCGATTACGAGTTCCTTGCCAATCGGACAATGCTTAAACTTAACTCAGCAGGTCAGAAGCCATATGAATATCAATACACAGTTGCAATGCGGTGACAGTTGCTACTGTAGTATCTCTTTAATGTCTCAATTGAAAATGTTATCCTGTGTGCGCTTCAACAGAGACACATTGGTTTTGTTTGGTTTCTGCAAGAAGTATCTAATTAGCGACTGGTATTTCCTAACATAATCCACAGATTTATACTGAAGGGTATTAAAATTGCAACATGTTATGGGTAAATTAATGCCTATCATGTGTTTCTTCATTAGGATTCTATGGAAAGAAAATCTCATTAGTATGGGACTTGGGAAACCTGAGCTTTTTCAAGTCAATTCTTCTTAGTAGGTTAAACAATAGATTTAAGCCCCTTCCTAGGCTGTAGCAATTGATAATTCTAATGTGAAAATTAATATGCAAACCGTTGAATAAGTCTTTCCAACAGACAGCGATTTCCAAAGCAATTATCATTATGTTATTGCGAAAAAGTTGCCTTGCTACTGTCCTTAATTGAAAAGTGTAAATGTTTTATGTATTGATACAAAGTAAATAAGCAGAGAATCCTTCACATCTTTGACTAAATGCCCAGTATATAATGGCTCTCAGAGCTCATAAGTTTCCATTAGGGGCTTATATATGTATATGATAGAAAAAAAATGTACACATTCACAATGCACAGTAAAGCCCTATTCCCAGGTTACAGTCATGTCAATGTAAAAACTACAACATGATTGTTGTCAGCATGTGTTTCCTGTCCTATTCGTTCTAAATAAATGTATCCATTTTGTTAATCCACTTTGGTCCTGTTTGCATTTGTGGTGTATTTTGGTCCTTTTAGGACATTATATTTGTGCCAACCTCTTAAGGATAAATCCTGCATGAACATTATAGGTCCAAATCTATGCCTATGTAGTCAACGTAAGATAATCCCTGCAAGAATGTAGTTGGTTCTTTTAGGGCATTACATTTACACCCATGTAAGGCACATAAACCAAAAAGCTTTCTTGGCATGCAACAGGACAATCAAAGGCAAAAATGGGAAGGCACTGAATGGCCAACAGAGTATCAAGGATAGGTGGAGGGAATACTCAGAGGAACTATATGCCTGCAAGCACATACTTGGACCATTGCATGAGGTGGAGCCTGTGGACTTGGAGCCCTTCATTATGGAGTCAGAAGTAGTTATGGCAATGGTCCAACTAGCCAAAAATAAAGCACCAGGCATAGATAAACACCAGCAGAGCTAGTGCTGCCAGTACCAGGGAAAACCATCATAGTTCTGTACCAGGCAGTATGGGCATCCACATAATGGCCACAGGACTAGAAAAGATCCTGCCTTCAGCCCTCTACCAAAGAAAGACAACTCATAGAATTGCTCCAACTACTGAACAATAGCCCTCATTCTGCATGCAAGCAAGATCCTTCTCAAAATTATACAGGAAAGAATGAGATCAGTAGTTGAAGTGGCGCTCCCTGATGTGCAGGTATCAGGAATAGCTATAGGCGTTTTAGTGACTACATCAATGCCTTTGACTGCATTGCCCATGACAAGCTATGGTGCCCCCTACAAGAGCTGGGCATATCAGCACATCTAGTTAAGCTGATAAAATCACTTAACACCAATCAAAAAGCCACTGTGAGAACACAGCATGGGGACACTGAATGGTTTGGGATCTGCAAAAGCATCTGATATGGCTGCATCCTCCTACCCTTCTTGTTCAACCTATATGCAGAAGTGGTCATGTTTAAAATGGATTGGAAACAGGGGTGAAAGAAGGTGGCAGAAACATCAACAATCTCCATAATGCAGATGACACAACTCTACTTGCAGAAACAGAAGCCAGTCTGAAGCAGCTGATATGTAAGATTAAAACTGAAAAGGAAAAAATGGGCCTCTACCTGAATTTAAAGAAGACTAAAATTATGACAACTGCAAAAAGTTGCCAATTTCAAATCAAAATAGACAATAAGGTCATAGAATGTGTGCGAGATTTCATTTTCCTTGGCTCAAAAATTTCCCAGGCTGGAGAATCTATGCCAGAGATAAAACGTAGGATAGCATTGGGGCGAAGAAAAATGCTAAACATGGACAAAATCGGGAAAAGTAGGGATATCAGTATAATAATTGCAGGATAATTGCAGAATAGTGCAAACCACTCTTTTCCCCATAGCCATGTAAGCTGGACTACGAAAACAGCTGATAGAAGGAGGGTTGATGCGTTTGAGCTGTGGTGCTGGCGAAAGCTGCTGCGTATACCCTGGACAGCGAGAGTAACAGAGAAGTCCTGAATTGTATAAGACCTGATACATCACTGGGGGGAGATGACTGGGCTCAGGCTCACGGATTTTGCCCATGTAATGTGAGAAGAGTCGCTAGAAAAATCTATAATGCTTGAACAGATCAGCGGCAAAAGAAGAACTGGAGTCAAAGGACATGATGGCTGATACTGTCAGAGCTGATACTGGCATGGATATCACACAACTGAAAGAAGCAGTGCAAAACTGAAAAACATTGAGGGAGCTCATCGCCGAGGATCATGTACGACTAAACGGCTAAAAAAACAACAAGCTACATAAGAATAAACCCAGCACAGAAGTGACAACTGTATTGTCTATATAAACCCTAAAACCAGTTTCCCACAAATGCATTACGGATGAATATCCTGGCCTGACCGCAGGTCTACTACCTCAAATTCACAGCATCATAAATTCAAATGATGCTAAGAGTTTAGGTCAGCTGACCCACGGTCAGACAAGGACACTGGTCTGTAATTTTGGCACAATGGCACAAAAACGCAACCATAAAACATTCATTTGTAAGTGGTGTTAGAGTCATTCCACATGTCAGGGTCAAATCATGTGTTTTGCAGCAATTTTGTGCAAAATCACTACAAAATGGCACAAATTTGTTAGAATGAGTGGACTTACAGTTTTTTCCTCAAGAAAACATAAGACGTGAAAAGAGAGGCAACAAAAACTTCTGTATTTAGCAACTCATTTTGGCAGTTGTTTGTGACAAAACAAGGGTGTAGCGATACAACAGATACTTCCATGTTCACAGTACACTTCCAATACTGATATTTTTAGTAACATTTTTTTCCTTGGCAAAGTTGCCATAAATCGCAAATATTCTGCCGGATACGCTTACTCAATATATAGAAGTGCTGACACTGTAGAAATATCTCCTATATTCTGGACTGAGGCCTGGGTTAAACTGAAGGTTCTGCACAAATTATATTAAAATAATAGAATTACTGCATTCTTAGTAACTACAGATGAGCGAGCATACTCGGTAAGGCAATTTACTCGACAGAGCATCGCCTTTTTCGAGGCACATCCCTGAAGATTCGGGGGGCCACGGGGGTGAGCAGAGGGTTGCGGAGGGGATCGGGAGGGAGAGAAAGATATCTCTCTCACTCTCAAGATCCAGCATTCACAATATGTAAATAATCACAGCTTATCTACTCCCCCTACAGTACAATTCTTAGAACATGCTTAGAACACTTCCCATAGAAGTCAATGGGTCTCCTCCTGTCCATTGTGTATATGGCCCATAAATTCTTATGTAAATCATATCTCTAAATGCTGTTAACTGCAGCTCAGGCAAATTTAACCCCCCCCCCCCCCTCCCATAGTCATATACAGGAAACAGTTTAAAAAAGAACTACAATGAGAAAATTAAAACAGATAAAAAAATTGAAAGTGTGGCAGTATCTATTTCAATTAGTACAACATATAGGTGATACATGCTCTTTAACTTAATGCTGTATTTGCCTTATTCAATAGCAAATAAGTAATTTTATTACGTATAAAAAAAACCTTTCTTCCAATTTCAGGAAGCTTCTGATTTCTCATAGAAGAATGCAGCATAAGTTTAGATCTGTGGCTATACAGGATTCAAGACCTTGGCCTTCACCGTTTGCTAGAATGAAGCTTCTCAAGTGCTTTTTTTTAAAGTGTACAGCAGCTTTGGCAACTTTCAGTTTCTTACAGCCATACTGAGTTAACTAATTGCTATGCAAATAAGCTCCTCCCTCATTGCTGGGTAGTATTGGGGCAAATATAGCTAATTTGTAATAAA
Organism: Eleutherodactylus coqui; assembly: GCF_035609145.1. Lineage (NCBI taxonomy): Eukaryota > Metazoa > Chordata > Amphibia > Anura > Eleutherodactylidae > Eleutherodactylus > Eleutherodactylus coqui. The sequence continues at coordinate 265,241,431 of NC_089839.1, read as the reverse complement.
GATACTACTAGAAATATTTTACCTTATCCAGGGAAAATGTCTTTGTTAGAGCAAAACCCCATCCAGACTCAAAGGCTCTGCGAATCATCGGGGCACCCGTAGTTGGTGGAGCACTTGCAAGCCCAAAAGGATTCAGAAATTTCAATCCGGCCATTTCCACACTTATATCCACTGTATCAATAGGTGTGTAGAACAATGGCAGCTCTGGGTTGCCAGAAACAGACACTCCATGTAATCCCTGTAAAAAATGCATTACAACAATTACACATTTCATTGAATTACACATTTAGGGCTACTAAAACACAAATTTTGGTTTGCCCATATCACTGGGTTAATTGTCTATGAAAAAAACTGGCCTAATATTCTGTGCAATTGCATAAAGTTTGTGAAGTGGATGTCTATGCGTGTGATAGTTTCTCCCACCAGGGAGCAATAATTAATTATCCTAATTGACTTTCACCTCACTGGATTATTCACACTAAGATATCTGCACAAATTCATTAGACTTTATCTAAGCCTAAATTAACTCTGCCACATGTCTTAGAAGAAAATATAATATGCTATGCAATTGCTTAAAGGGAATGTCTCATCAGAAAATTCCCTATTGTTTAAGTCTAGTTTTTATATTAAACATATTATTTTAATTTTCAATGTCATTATATTGAAAAAAAATCCTGAAATGTTGCAGTTTTCACTCTAGCCACTGAGTCTCAAAATAGGCTAGCCATTGCTGTTCCATTTTGAGTAGTTATCTTATCATCAGAGGCAGGATTGCAATGCAGGGTAACACCTATATATACTCCAATCAGCCATTAAGGACGCTTCCACATGGGCGACAACAATATGGACGCAAGACAATCGCAGCGATATTGCATCTGTGTTCTGTGCGATATCACAGCGTTTTCTCACGGCAACTTAACAATTTTGTGTTGCTGGTTTGCTGGGATTGGGGGGTAGGTGGGTTGAAATACAAGCCTATAAGCCCTACCCCAAAAATAAGCCCTATGTGCTGTCAGCGCTGTTCAACAGAATGTCAAGTGAACAAGCAAACGATAATTTTTAGTCCTTCAGAAACTAAAGGAGAAGTGAACGATTTTCGTTCGTCGATCAGTCCTTGGCTCATGTTCAGGGCTCTTTCATTCTAGCATATGCATTTTTAGTTTTTCTCTTTCACGCTGTATATTCGCCTGAATAGACATTTTTCCACAATCACGGACAGCGTTTTCTTGCCCATTCACATGACTTGGAGCAACGTCTTTAGAAAAAAAAATACCTTGCACCCCAGAAAACTTCTGGCTCTGCATAAATCCTCGGGATGCCTTCAAAAGCCTCAACAGGCACCTGTAAGCTTTTCGCAACGCTGGATGCTGCTAAAATGCATTGGATGCTGCTAAATTTCGAGCTCATGGGAGCTGCCGCTGTATATCGGGCAAAAGATAGTTCCAGAACCATCTTTTTAGCCACCATATATGCTTCAGCACATATTTCGGTCGCGTATGTTCCGTTTTTTATGGTCCAACGTTTTTATGTGGCGTATATTCACCCATGTGAACGAATGCATTGGAAACCAATGCCTCAGATGGTCGCGTTTATTGGACGGCTGTAAAGAACGCGCGGCTTATGCGCTTGTGTGAATTAAGCATTAGAGTGAATGATTATCATTCACTTTCATTCGTTTGAATGAACTTAGCACAAAATCACATACAGTTACGTATTTTGCAGGGTGCATTTCCTGCAGAATTCCATACACATACATCATTATGAGCACAAAGGCTTGTACATGTACTGCACTCTGCAGGAAATACACCTTATAGATGACGTACATGTAAGTGATTTTGTGTTAAGTGGTTAATAACCATACAATATTGTCTATCAGAGAAAATCATGATCCCGGTCACCTAACCCCCTAGATGTCATGGTTAGTAGCGGCCTAAATTGTTATAGTGAGGAGTCTCCCTGGCATTCTCATAGCATCCAATACAACGTGACTACAGATTGACAATGTGTTGCTATGACAGCCAGGGGCCGAACAATGGCCTTCATGTCAGCTATTTTAGTACACCACAGGACATAATTGGATGCCTGTCAATCGATCTTTGGCTAACAGTAGACTGCGGTAAGTGGACCTTTACTACAAATATCCCAGCTCTATGCAGTGCTGAAAGTACCTACAATGGACACATGAATATCAGAAGCAATGTAAAGTGGCCTGGTCAGATGAATCATGTTTTATTTTACATCACGTAGGGGGCCGGGTGTATGTGCATCACTTACCTGAGGAAGTAGTGGCAACAGGATGCACAGAAGGCATAAGGTAAGCTGGCAGAGATATGATGTGATGCTCTGGACAATGTCTTATCTGGAAACCTTGGGTCGTGTGGATATAACTTTGACATGTACCACCTAGCTAAACATTGTAAAGTCCAAGTGCACCCCTTTATGGCACGGGAATTTCTTAAATGGCATGATAAATTAGGAGACAAATGCGGAAAAAAAGCAAATTTTCTTTCATTTTGCCATGGACCACATTTGAGGCCCAGGCATCACCATATCCTGACTGGCGATGTCCCATTGAAAAAGACATCGAGAAGCCTTGTTCTATAGAATCTGTTATGTGCCTTTATGCCAAGTTTCTTTGGTTCAAAAAGAGGTGTAGTGATTTCCTAGAAGTGGAAGTTCCCCTATGTTAATCATGTTGGGAACCAATATTCTAAAATGATTTCCATAAATCACTTGTTGTCTACTCCAACTTTTCATATATAACAATAATAGCATACCTGTATATATTTGTGAATGTACCAAGATGCTTGCTTCCCATCGTTAACTGATTCAACGGTTGTATTAGCAAAGCCAGCAAGGTCGCCTCCAGTAAATACTCCAGGTTCACTGGTTGCCATAGTTTCAGTGTCAATTTCAGGTAGACCCCATCTGGTAAACTTGATGGGTTTCATGGCTTCAATAACTGTAAGCGAAAACATACAAAAAGCATAATTAGACGTAGAACATAAAACTATGTAATGGTGCTCACTAGACTTATCTTCAAGTTTAGATGTGGAATAGAGTGCACTGCACTGTAACTTAGGTCAATGGGTGCCAATGCAAAGTGCAATAGGAACCCCTCATACCATGTGCCATTTATAAAATGTATTCTCTAGTGAGGCAGGGCGGCTTTTGGGCCTTCTCAGGCACTAAGACAGGTTGCCTCTGCTGCCTCTGCACCGCCTGTAGCTAGTATGCCCTCCCAATATGCTGACAAATGCATTTAAAGAGGGGTTAAACTGGAAAAATACATTTTTTGGAAATCTCACCTCACTAGATTCCCCAATGTTCCCACTTTAGCGATATCCTGTCCCCTAGCACTCCCTACTTCTGACTAAGCAGCCGTAAAATAGTATGTATGGCCCAAAAAAGACATATGTCCTTCCAGTTCATCCCCCCCCCCCACACACACACACACCCCACCAATGTTTATCCAGAGGAACGAAGAAAATAATGCGTTAGAGGCCAATTTTCCCCATTCAAGGGAAAAAATTCCTTCCTGACTCCAATCTGGCAATCGGAATACTCCCTGGATCAATAACCCTTTAGCCATGTCCTTCCAATAATGGGACATGTTAAACAAACCGAAGTGAGCGCCTGTGATTGGCTCTAGAGGTCACGTGGCCCTGTTGTTGATGACATTATCACCGCTACAGCAGAACATAGAAAGCAGCCAATGAGTATAAGTGGCCAGGGATTGGATAAGTAGGACTTTCATTTTTTTTCCAGCAAACTCAGCATATTTCAAAAATGTATTTTGCCTGGATATCCCCTATAAAAACCTAGTGACGTCACTGATTACTACTAATTAATCCCATGTGATTCCATGCACAGTACATTGTATTCACACCTTGTAGTAATACTAACAATTAGAAGGCTTGTTTATACTTGTGCTATTCATTTTGATTTGACTGCTTTCTGATTACCCCAGAATACAGAATACTGTATAAAATGGAAATGAGAAAAAAAACTTATAGTTACAGCCGGATTCAGAACAAGGAGACAAGTAGTTTTAAAGGACATCAAAGAAAAATAATCAGTGGTTTTTAATCTATCACAGTGTTTTGCTGAATACATATCCCTTGCCCTTGACAGAAGGGTAAGTTGATGCATTTAATACATATACATAAGTGCACTGTATATATCTGAGCCGCTATGATTTCTAGACCTGCATTTAGCATTCTGTATATTATGCTACTGAAAATGTGTATAAGCAAAAAAAAAAGAGATAGAAAAGAAATTCTCCTTTGAAAAGTATTACTGCTTTACGTATAGAAATTACATTTAGTTATATTGTGGTATGAGGACTTATATTGTATATAGAAGTTATATTGCGACAAATGGTACTGTATTTTGTTATCAGCCAGAAGGCGGAAGCATATTATAAATTGTTCTGTTTATTACAAATGTATCTATGCAAATGAAATGTATCGACTGTATACTAATTGCTGCCTTACAAAAGCCCCTTTTACACGCAAAGATGCTCCCTCAAAAGAGAGGGAGAATGACAGTTTGAGCAATCATTTTGCATAAACTGCTAATGGGCACTAATGCCCATTAGCAACTTATTAGCTTCATTTGCATGTAAATAAGCCTTCCCGAGCTGTATGCAGATAACAGCAGATGGTCTGTTATCTGCATACAGCCCCTTTGTTCTGCCAGGGGACTACAGCTGAATACAATGTTATCAGTGCTCCCATCTAGAATCACAGCATGCGGTCCCTGCTATCAGCTGCCCAGCTAAAATGCATTTTAAACTCAACATAAAAGCAATCACAGAAAATGGCCATATACTTACTTACTAAGGAGGGCTACCTGCATGTTGAGGGGATGCAGCTATCCGCCCTCCTTAGTCAGTAAGTATATGGCCACTTTCCGTAATTGTTTTAATGTTTTTATATTTCCCCTTCTGTGACGTATTAAACTGAACATAAAATCATCATTCTGATGAAAAGCAACGATTATCATTCAAAATACATCGTTTGAGTGAATTTTGAGCAATAATTGTCCAAGCGAATTTTGAGTGATAATCATCCCATGTAAATGGGGCTTAATTCTTCTCCTGTTCCAGTATAACTAACTAAACTTCTATTAATAAAGAAACGTACAAGCTGTATCCCCCCCCCCTACTTCTGTTTCCTATGTCTAAAGTAAACTTAGAAAAAGATTCTTTTCTTCCTGGCTTCTTTGTCTGATTAAGAGATTGCTTAAGCCAATTAACACCTAAGCAGCAGCCTACTGTATATATAACCTTTTGTAAAGGCCCATTTACACGCAGCGATATTGACAAAAAAATGCTAAAAGAAGATCCTTTTAGCGATAATCGTTGCGTCTAAATGTGCGCCCATCATGCATGTTTTGTGCACTGCTAGCTGATCGTTAAATTCAGTCCAACCTAAAAATCGTTCAGCTTTATAAGCAGTTCTCCACGGGGAGTGCTAATAGCATTCTTTCCCGTTGGACAATGAAGGACCTGAAAGCAGATAAGAGCCCTTCGGCTATTAACTGCTTTCAGCTAAGGCTTCATTTACACATTTAATTGCTCTTTAGTAGCTGAGTAGCTACTTAAAAGTTAATGCAAAATGATCGCTCAAAGCTGTCACTCAAACTGTTGTTTGAGCGATCTTTGAGCTATCATCGGCCCGTGTAAACCAGCCTTAAGTCTTCTGCATGTCACTCAGAGATTTGGATTCTGTATATATCCCTCTGGGTCCGTCTCGACAGTATAATAAATCTTTGTACATTTCCTAAAGCTATCCAGGTGTCCTGTTGGATCTCGTATATGAATATATTATAGCATTATGCATTTTATTAATATACCTAAGCCCTTAATGCAAGAAGAAGTCAGTCGTACTTCAAGACAGACGACTCCCCGCAGCGCTGAAGAATGAACACATGACCAGCAATGAAGCCGGTCACATGTTCTTTCTTCTGGAGCTGCAGAGAGACATCCGTCATGAAGTGCGGCTGTCTTCTACCTGCAGTAACATGGGCGCCGATGCGCCCGTGTGACTAAGCCCTGAAACAGCTGTCTGTGTATGGATTCTGGCTTGGTTTTCAATTCCTGGTCATTGTTACAAGGCTTGTATAAAAAGTCTAACATTGATCTGAAGGAATGGCACCTTTCAATAGGTGGTGTGGCAGAGGTATTATTCCATCTCCCTTATTTGCATCTTTTTTCAGGAACACAAAAAAAAAAATACAAGAAGGCCCAAGTGATGTCAACTTTGTCCTACCCTACAGAAAACAGGGTGTGCAAAAAGAAAAAAATTGCAATGAACATGGATACTAATGCGTGTTCATTGTTATTTTTATGCACCAATAAACTTTAATGGGCGATTTTGGACTTTGAATACAAACCAAATTAAATACCGTAATAAATATCATTCTGTTAGTCGCTGCCCACTGTTCGTTCATGCTCGTCTACTAAACTTCCATTTCTGGGAGTTGTTCTTGAATATTTTCTGTATTGGATGCAGTTAGAGATGATCTTATATTAGAATGTTATATGCTAGTTTGTAGTCATGTGCAGAGCCTGCAGGGAACGGTTTTGCATAAATTAATTAACATTAATGTATATTTTATATTTTTACCATGTTTTTTCATTTGCACAATGGAAAAATAAACGGACCTTTAACCAAGAAATGTGTTAATATTTATACAGAAAAAATTAGAGCATCGCTTTTTGGCGGTTAAATTGAGCCGGGCCTGAATCCAGCCATGTATCTGAATAAATGCATGGGCTGCTTGAATGCAGGATTTGAGTATGATCCTGGTGTGATGAACTGGGGGCAATCACACAGAAATAAATACATGCCTGCCTCTGAATTCAAATCAACAATTAAGGAGCACACAACAGCAGAACATGTTTAACTTCCCAGTTACACAAGGCTTGCTAATGTATAGATATATGGTACTATAATAAAAAGTCCTATGCACGGCCATTCTATTATGACATCAGGATTTAACCTCACACTAAGAGCTCCTTCACAATGGCGATCACGATATCGCCGTGAGAAAAACGAGGCCTGTTAAAAATGCATTGCATCGCCCGAAATTCACAAGTTTGTGCTTTGCGATGCAATAAAAAGGAGGCTCCATAGGGAAACATGGGAGGTAACAAAAAGCAAAACGCAGAAGGCAGATCATGCTGGAATTTTTTCCCACTCTACATTGTATGAGTGAAAACATCGCAAATGGGAATGGAACCATTGAAAATCATTGGTTTCATAATTCTGCATTTTCACTCAATCTCGCATTGCGTGATTTTATCACACGTGTGTAGGCCCCTTAAGGGCTCAGTCAGATGAGTGATTTCTGTCATGCATTTAGGCGTGGGAAACAAATTTCAAAAACGCATGTATAAAATTTGCGTGACCGAAGCTGCAGACACGTTTTAAAATTCGCACTTGTTGTGCGGTCACACAATGGCAAAATTCGTGCATAAAAGTGGGGTCCTATTGGTTTTCCCTGCTGCAGCTGTCACAGCTGCAGCTGGGGATTCCTTAGATGTGAACCCCCTGGATGCTGTCACATCCAGGGGTTTCGCCTTGTTGTCAATGGGGCCGGCAGCAGCAGCATCGGCCCCATTAAAAACATAGGGAGAAGATCACGATCTTCTGCCACAGCGGTGGCAGGGGATTCCTTCATCCTCACTGGGAGTCCCCTTATTATTGAACACTGATGCTATACCATTGCTGAGGGGGGCTTGAAATATAAGCCCTAGCCCGAAAATAAGCCCAAGACGCAGAAAAAAAATTATACATCACCTTAGAAGCGCTGTCATCTCCAGCATCTTCTTCCAGGTCCCCGCACTGCTCTTCTTCTGGCCAGGGATTTAAAAATTCCCGCCTCCTGGAAGGGCTGCCTCTGATTGGCTGAGCACTTTGACCAATCAGAGGCAGCGCTTCCACAAGGTAGGTATTTTCAAATCCCTGGCCAGAAGAAAATGATGAAGAACAGTGCCGCGGACCCGGGAGAAGAGACACCCCTTTTTGGTTATGTATTAATTTTTTTCCCCAGGATCTAGGGCTTATGTGAGGGCTTTGACAGTAGGATTTCCTACTGTCACAGTAGGATTTCCTACTGTCAAAGTTGCATCGATTCGCACAAAAATCTAGTTTTTGTGTGAATCGCAAAACGCTGTCCTATAATTTGCAGGTGCAAATTTTACATGCATGTAAAAACGCACATGTGACCGCTTTCATTGGAAAGTATTGACTTGTCTCCTCATTGTAATGAACGTCAATCATGTGATTCACCAGATATATCATGTGAACCCTGATATTCAACTGACACTGATTAGTTGACTGATACCGTAGCTGAATATCAGTTTATTGAGGAATAGAATCTTACTTTCAATGAGGATTTTAAATCTGCATACAGATTTAAAATTCCCATTAAAAGCAATGGAACTCACATTTGCCATAGAATCAGTGTGTATTACAAGCAGATTTTACGTCAAATCCATTTCTGAATATACCTTAACATTTAACTTTATTAACAACATGCTGATGGCACCTAGAAAATGCAACAAGTAAATAGACACAGTAGAGAAGTTGAAACAATTACTAAAAAAGCAGCAATTCCGTCATTATTCCTATTCAGGTTGGACGTCATGTAAGCTCATTGCCAACTGTATGCAAGAGGTCACATGATGAGTGAGTCACATGACTGACATCATGGTATTCCCGACCGACTGGTTGATGGGCTATACCTTTCTATGGAGCAGACCGGGATACAGCACTAATATAAGAAAGGTAGGTGAGCAGAATTTTAAATACATGATTAGAAAATAGAAAATTTGGTAATTTTCTACTTTGTAAATTAATACATTTTAAAAAGGATAAACTGGACAACCTCTTTAAGGATTCTAAAGGCATTTAACAAGACTCCAGATGTGTTTATCTCAAGCTATTTTTGTGACATTTTAAGCATGATGATTATCTTTCGAGAAGTCACACCTCTCATATTTATGGGCTGACTTCCTTACTTCTGTACAGACCATTTAATTTTGTAATTAATGGTACTTAAACCTTTCACACATTATGACATTTAAAAATCATATCTGCAAGTGCTATATAAAAGATTGACATTTTTACACACCATATTGAAGATGAGGGAAATTGTAGATCATCCACCTGCAACTGGGCACCAGGCATATGGTTCAAGCAGTGTATTTTCTTTAACTATACCAATAATGAGTCAAAAATAATGCATATACCACAATGTATCGCTTTTCAATAATAGGACACAGTATAAATACACCATAACAATGGGATTTTATAGATTATTTCTTAATGTTGCCTTTGTATAGTGTTTCATTGAATATATTTTACATGCAGTGTGCAGTATCTTATGAAGACAATTTCTCCTAAGTCAAAAGCCAGCCCAGTGATCCAAGGGTCTCGTTTCTGAAATACCCAAATGATCAGCATTTATCACAGGGGTGAGTGAACATAGGGTGAGTGAAAAGACTTATAAGGCCATGCAAGCTCCACTGGGTAATTTATGCAAATAAGGAAAATGGAATTACTACCTCTGCAGCACCACTTATTGGATGGCAGCATTCTTTCATATCAATGTCAGACCCTTTATGCAGGCCAGAAAACCATATAAAGACAGCTGTTTTGGGGTGTTTGCCCCTTATCAGTGTACAGTACATTTTTGGCTTAGCTGGTGAGAGGCCTGTGACGTGGGCCAGAAGGGGTGTTCTGTCCACTTAAGGAGAGCACCCAAAAAGTGTGTGGAGACACCTAGGGGTGAGTGGGTAGGGGGGTGGTATAATCTCTCCCCAACATATGGACTGACTGGGTCTGCTAAAGTTGGAAGCTGCTCATTATGAATAGCTCTCATCTCTCGCTAGTAGAGAGGAGCTTCCTCTATTGTTAGGGCACACTGAAGCAGCTTCCCCACTCATCTGTTGCTGGGGCCATTGTCAGGCTGTTCACATACTATACATCGTGCTCTGTCTTCCTCTGCCTCCCTTGTGTTTGTCGATAGGGTATGCACACTCCCCTTATAGGACCAATATGTGCGTACTAAACATGTCCCCCAACAATCCCCATTCAGGTCCTGCTATATTAGGCATCCTCCTCATGGAGAATGCCTAGAAGAAAAATTGGCCTCCTATAGCCATTGTGATAAAGCGCTAATTTCTGTATTCCAATCATGAGCATTGCTTGTATTCCTGACCATTCTATATTCTGTGCTTCCTGACCCCGTCTTTGTATTCTGGACTTCATTATTACTTGCTGCCTGCCCTGACCTTCTGCCTGGATATAATTATTTTTCCAATGCCGCTAGTCCTGACCATAGCCAGTCCTCCGGATACAAACCTGTTCACACCTTCAAGTACCTAAACTCTGTGCGGTGTCAGCAGGCATACTACTAAGACTATCTTTGTGAAAAACAGCTTGGAGACCCTGTAGTGAAGACCAAATCCCACTTGGAGGGATCAAGAGTGAAAAATAGGGTTGCCTAAGTGCTACCTGCTTAGATAGTCCATGGTCAAACCCAAGTGAGTGTATAAACTGGAGTTATAGCACAAATCTATGCCTGGCATAGATTTCAATTTCTGGTTTATGGGCAGCCAAAGATGCACCAAATTTACTGAGAGCTATGCATCTTTTAATAAACTTGATGCCTATTTCTCCAACCTGTTTTAGTTTTGACTAGCATATCCCTTTTTTGTACATTGGAGAGCATGAGGAATAGCCCCAAATCAAACTATTGTATGGCAAGGTGGATCCACATCTGTCTGCCTGACATCTATGATATCCATATGCCCCCAACGGAACAAATGTAAAGGACTTACCTGGATATGATAACCCATATAATACTACCAAGTATCACTGATTAACATAAAGTGTTTATGAGACTCGTGCTTAAAGGGTTTTAGTTTAATCATTTCATTGGTATAACCCTAATATATACCCAAAATCTTCAAGGTTTTGTATATTTCCAAACCTTTTCATAAGGTGCTCAAATGAAGATTAATCATTTTAATACCCAAATGATAAAATAAAACTGTGAGATCATAAACTCTTATAGCTCAACATGATGGAGAGCCGAACTAGGAAGAGATTACAATAAAGCATAGTGTCAATGCCATACTAGAATAACTTTCCAAGGCTGAATTTTCTGGAGTTGTGTCTAAAAGATCACTAAAGTATCAATTGCTTTCACATTTGAATGGAACATACAGAATCACTGAAGGGGGATCTGCTTGTTACGTCTCTACTTTCCAGCTGTATATTACATTATATAAGATGCTTTATCCAGGTAAACATCCCCGAGGCACAGGTGCCGGCAGCAGCCTCGGTTATTGCTAGGTAACTAAGTAAAGTGAACAGGAAGAAAGCTAAGTGTTTTAATGGTCCATGATGTACATTGATGTCCATTTAAGCTTTAATTGCAGGATGTTTTCATGAAAAGCAAACATGCTGTACACCTATTATGCCTTTGGAATACAAAGACCTTTGTTAACATGTGACTGAAAATTCTGTATACCAGCCTTTTGACATAGGGAAAGTGACTAAATATTTAGGTAAAAAAATTAAAATATTTAATAAATCAATGACAGAACAGGTACAGATGTAAAACGGTCAAGGGACCCTGTTAGCGGTTTCATGTTAACCAAACCACAAGCAGCATGAAATATTGACAGAATTACTCATCATTTCAATGAATTATATTTTATCAGCTTGCAGAAGGAGGAAGCACCCTGCCAAGACAGCAAGTAGGGCATTGCAGAAAAACATAAGGGCCACCATCAGCTACTACTAATCACAGCAGCAGCAACATCAAGCCCACAGTTGGGTCTGCTCCTAGGACTTGTGCAGCCTGGAAATGCTTTAAAACTACAGGTAATGACAGAAAAGTGGTCATCTGTAACATCTGTGGTAAAGTTTTAAAATGCGCCAAGAATGTAAGCAGCCTCAACACAATATGCATGGACAGCAGCAAGAATACCATCAGCTGTCTTGGGGAGCCTATCTGGGCCAGAGAGCAAAGAATCAGTCTCATTGTGCTCCCTCTTCTACTACTGTAGCTCCCTCTTCTTCCATCTTCTTTCCCTGTTCATACAGTATCCTCTGAGCACAGAGAATCAGTTCTGTCTAGGGACAGTAGCACACCTACCTTAGGCCTCTCTTCCGCAATCGGGCCGCAGAGCTAGTAGTTGGAAATAGATAGCAGAAGTTGAGCCGCCACCTTCACCACCACCTTTATCAACATTAACAACTATCCCATGTTCCAGCATGTCCAAGGGCAGCCGTCACCCCTCCATTCCCCAGTTATGGGAGCATAAAAAAATATCTCCCCAACCATCCATGAGCACAGAGCCTGAATGCAAGCATTGCACAGCTGCATGCAATTGAAATGCTGCCCTGCAGGCTAGTGTACACAGATGCCTTCTGCAACATGATGCTCTGTGTTAACCCACACTTCCAGTTACCAAGCCACCATTTATTTGCCCAGAAAGTCGTCCCTGCCCTGCACTGCTATGTGAGTGATAACATATCCCCGGATTTGCAGAATGCTGTAGTTTGCAGGGTGCATCTGACCATGGACACATGATCCAGCAAGCATGGCCAGGGGCATTACATATCCTTGACAGCACACTGGGTCAATTTTCTGGAGATGGGGCATGAAGCAAAAGGGGTGGCCCACATTTAATGCTACCCCCAAGACTTGCGGGACATTAATATGCCTGTCCCCTCCTCACCCTCCTCTTCCTTCATACCACCTTTCAACACCATCATCACAGATATCCATGTGTGACAAAACCCACACTCCATACAGCACTGCACATGGGAAACGCCAACATACAGTCCAAAAGCTCATATTTCTAGGGGAGTGTAGCTACATGACTGAAAAGCTTTTGACGGCTCTGCAGGTCCAAGCTGATACATGGCTGAAAACAAGCACCCCACCTGTTATCTTGGTTGTCAGTTTAGGTCTAGGAGACCCTACGTGGGCCTTTTTTTGTTTTCAGTGACACCCCTGTGCTATGGAGTGACTCCCCCCCCCCCACTCTGAACTATTTTAACATATTTTTGGGAGGACCGTAGTGTTCCCCAGATGTGCTTCTGTATTTCTATGCAATTTGGGGGGCTTTCGCTGCATTGTGGATCATCTGGAGAGCAAATTGGGGAATCCCATTTTAACTCCCAATGACTTTAGTGGGAGTCGGATCGGCCATTCTGTTTCATGAGGATTTTGGCGAAATTACCCAATCTGAACCAATTTTTCCACTAATCACTCATCATTAATGGCCAGTATAGTTTAAATATGCTTCCACAAGAATTGATAAGCTGACTGGTATCCAGCGCTAAATAACACTGAACATGCACTGCTTGGTGTAAAACCAGGTTCTGGCTGCCGTGGTGATGTCACCCTGGACCAGCATTATACCCGGAGGTCATGGTGCTGTCAGTGCATATGCTATAAATATCTAAACATACAATAATGTCATAAGAGTTCTATTAAATGTGTAAAATGCACTATATTATTAAAAAAATTAAATACTCCTCCTAATTGGAGTAGGGTAAAGCCTTTCCTCACTGGACTTCACAGCAATGGAAATATATTCTTCTAGAGATATTAATCATTTCGCAGTCTGATGAACGAATCTGAGTTAGGTAGAGGTAGTTTGATGATTTTGGTGTGGAGATCTGCAAGGTATTCTGCAAAGAGGCCTCATGTCAAATCATTGACCACCATTGCACACCAGATGAACTGAGTCAAAACTCTTCATCCAACATCAGTGCCTGACTTCAAATATGCTTAAGCTGAATAGGTACAAATTTTCTAAATTTTGTGGAAAACCGTCCTAGAAGTGTGGTGGTTAGCAATGCCGTCTTAACAGCTTTATGGGCACCCGGGAAAAGCAGTATACTGGGACCCCTATGACAACTACTCACAGGAATAAAAATGTAAATTGTCAATAAAATCAAACATATATTTATTTTATTGGCACTTCCAACAAAATCAGTGTTGAAACAGGGGATTGGACCCGATAACTCTGGAGGTCCCTTCCAACTCTACCATTCTATGATTAAAAACATGCTGTGCAGCAACAACTAATCAACATAATTAAAGGGTTATTCACCTGGAAATATATATTATATGGGGATGCAGAAGGCACAGGACGAAGTCAAGAAAACACGGGAGGACGTGCGTGTCAGTACCAGCAACCTAGAGCCTCTAGGGTCTATTTATCATTTGCATTGTAGACATCTCTTTGTTCATAGTACCAGGCTTCTTTACACTAGAAAGTAACGAGACAATGTACTACGCTTCACAAGATGATCCACAGATTTCATTCGGCGGGAAATCTCTCTTTTTATTGTAGAAATTATGGATAATTTACAATAGCAATTATGGGTAATTTACAAAAGGAATTATGGGTAATTAGAAAGTGAAACAGAAAGTGACAAATTTAAAGTCTACACACGTGGCATAGACAGATTAGAGCCAAGTTCATATCCCGTCACACAACATTATCATATATAATGCAAGGTGCATTGAAATGTTAACGTCCATAGATTAGTATGGGTCCCTATGCTTGTGAAGCCCCAGGCAAGTCCCAATCAGGCCAATGCGTTAAGATGGCACTGGTGGTTAGGTTGACACCAGGTCTTTTCATCCTGTGGAAACGTCCTTTTTTAATCATGTAAAAATGCGATGGACGTCAAACTGGTATGGTGTAACATGATGCCTATTCTGCAGCATCCTCTTGTCATAGAATGCATTGCACGAAAAAATGTAATTTTTTGGGATCCCATTGTCCAAAAGGACTGAAAAACTAGAATATGCGTAACTAAAAAGTTGACTATGATGGAAACTGGTTAAATGGAGACAAAATATTACTTTTAGCCATCACGGAAGGCCTGTTAAAAAAATATCATTCCATTAACAGATTCATTAAAAAAAACCCTATTGTTTGAAAAGATAAGGATAGCCAACCATGATGTGACCACTCCTTAAAAGCTGCAAAAAGGTGCTCAAATCCATATGAACTATGTTGGTTTTGAAATGAAATATCCAACAGGCACAGGTACATATGTGCCTAACCTTAACTCTTTTCGAATTCCATTAAGTTACACAATTCGTTAGGATTAGAGATGAGCAAGCATACTCGATAAGGCAAACTACTCAAGCGAGTAGTGCCTTATGCGAGTACCTGCCCGCTCATCTCTAAAGATTCAGCTACCGTCGCGGGTGAAAGGTGAGTTGCAGCGGTGAGCAGGGGGGAGCGAGGGAGGGGAGGGAGAGAGAGATCTCCCCTCCGTTCTTTCCCGCTCCCCCCACTACTCCCCGCCCCTGCTGGCACCCGAATCTTTAGAGACGAGCGGGCAGGTACTCGAATAAGGCACTACTCGCTCAAGTAGTTTGCCTTATCGAGTATGCTCGCTCATCTCTAGTTAGGATACTAATTCCAGTGGATGCCACATATCAGAGGCATCCATCGAAGCCACCTAGTATAAAAAAAAGGATTTGTAATGCATACACATTCTTTTGTAACATGGTAGTCTAGGTGATGGATGGCATCATTTGGTTACATCTCCTTTTTTTACATGACGGTCTAACAACTTATTATACATCTTGGGACATGTCAGGTTTAGAGGTATGTTAGAGAAGGACACATCTGTAGTTGTGATGATCAGGTTTCCATATACTTTCAATTATATATTTTAGCAAAGATTTAATAGGTTTGAACAGTAAAAAAGTTTAAGCCTACTACTGTATTTAATTGCCAACTAGGCAAAAAATATAGATTTTAATCAAAAGCAAACAACCCGTAGTTTCAGATAACAAAAAGTTTATAAGAAAGCTGAATTTATACTAGAAGAAACACATTGTAAGTTAGGCAAAAATTATGTCAACTCCAAAAGCCTCCTAGTGCTTTGAAGAGCTCCATCAACCACTTTAATTAGGGAAGTTTTAGGGTTTAATAAAAGTTCCCCCAAAGATTCTTACCTTCTTATCTAAAGGCGAGACCACAAACCATCTTGTTCAGTGTTCTGTGTAATGTTTATCAAGGCTCTGTGTTTATTTATTCAGATGCATCCGGCTTTTTTCCTACGGATTTTTACTGCTTATTAGACAGAATATATGGATTTAAATCACAAGCAGACAACTTGTAGCTATTTAGTTGCTGATTCAAGAGTAACTTGCCTCATGCTCTACATCTGGAGCATAAAACACAGACGTAGCTGAAAAAGCACAGTCGGGCTTTAGTCTGATTAAAATACTGATGGATGACTGAACGGGAATTCATGGAAGAAATGTTTACTGATTTTCTTTAATAAAATTATAATGAACACATTTAATGCAAATAAATTTTCCTTTATTTTTAAAAAAAAATATGTTTCCCCACTGGCAAGGTTTTTACATGTCCAATTTATTCTTTCCAGCCAACAGTATCCCATTAAATGAGTACATGCTTGTCCTCTAGTTCCAGCAGTGCCGCTTCACTGGAATGATTTGGCAGAAGCAAGAAACCAAATTAAAATGTGACTGGCATCTGGTGCTGCTGTTCTTGTGATTTCATGCTATGTCAAAGATGCTTTCAAGTCCAAGGTCGGTCCAACAGCCATGAAAATAGGGGTCTTTGTTTTACACCGAGAAGCCTCCACATTCTGGAATACTACAGTCTTAGATGACTGATTTAATTTTTTATTTAGTCAGCAAGTGCTTGACTTCTTCGCTCTACATTGCTTTAGCCTAATATTGCAAACCAATCTTCAAATAAGAGCAGATGAGTTGTATCTCTATGAAAATAACAATTTTTCAAAATACACTAAATACAAAAAAGTTAAATATAATAATAATAATAATTATTATTATTATTAAATAATCTTTAAATTAAATAGATTATTGTGTATTGGAATCTATATAAGCTACAGTATAAAGTAAATCATATAGAGAATTAATGGCTCTTTTGAAAACTAACTTTTTAAAAGCAACTATTTTTATTGTTCTTAAATACTAAAAAAAATGTTAAAATTATCCTGAAAAACTATTAAATTATTGTCAAGTTTGTCTTATAATATACAAATAGACTTGATAATACTTTGACCTCATTGCAAGTAATATTGAGTGTAGGTAAAAGGTTTCTATGTGGCTCCTGTTCATCTTATTACTGAATTCTTGATTTAGAAATGAGTAGCAATAAAATGACTATAATTCATTAGCAGCTCAGCCCTGGTGTGTATTGATTGACAATGAAGAAAGTCAATGTATGCTATAATTTTAATGAATTAGTACATACTGTATGTCCAGAGTTAGAGGTTTCCATCAAATACTGATTCTTTGCCAATAGCGTAAAAGATAGCTAACACACAAAATCTCTCAGGATATTACCATGTGGAGTTTGGAACTACTTGTTTTTAAAGCAAAGCTACGTACAGCGCAGTTAACTGGCAGCATTGGGAATGTGGGTTTGTATGCTCTCCAGATTTCCCCATAAGCTTCCCACTTGGGAATCTTAGTAAAAAAAATGTTATAAAAGCTTTCCTGAGAGACTTCTTTCAGTGGATATCTGACTGTAGGCAACACTAACCCCTTATAATGTTCATATGTATTTCTGTTTAAGGGCTCGGTCAGACGAGCAATTTTTTTTAATGCATGAATAGGCATGCTAAAAAAACAGCTCCATTAGAACCAATGTTTTCCAATGAAAGCATTCACATGTCCGATTTTTACAAGCGCTACATAATTGCACCTGCAAAAGATAGGACAGCGTTTTAAAAAGTGGAGCCTTTCTCTGTTGCATCACATGAAAACGCAGTTTTCGTGCGGTGCGATGCAACTTTGACAGTAGGAAATCTTACTGTCAAAGCCCTTAAATAAGTTCTAGCTGCAGGAAAAAAAACTAAAAGGTACATCACCTAGAAGTGCTGTTCAGCCTCCTGGAAGCACTGCCTCTGATTGGCTGAATGCTTAATGAGACCCCCCATGTAACTCCACTTAGTAATAACCAAATTGAGAACAAGATCATCTACATGGGCCCAAAAAGTAATAGGACCCCCTGTAACCCAAATTAGTAATAAAACCCCTTCAGTGGCCCCATCTAGTAGTAGGATCCTCTGGGTGCCATTACTTAGTAATGTGACCCCCTCTCTTCCCCTGTACATGTTTAGGGCTGCCTGGTACTGTTTCTAATACTCGAGCCACTGCAAGGGGTTAACTGTACAAATACACGTGTGTGTAAAAGAAACTAAGCTGTACAACATTGTGCATATCGTCAGAGGCTCAGACCGCAGTGCATATGTGTGAATGGTTCAGTAAATTTACAGCATAGCATATCTGGCAGGTCATTCAGTAACTACTAAGGAAGAGCTAAAGCAGAAATACCACATGATATCTATATACTATAATGCTGATATACCCGGCCTCGCCAGAGTAAATTTGATACAGGTGTTTATGTGTTGTTCGCATGGAAAATTTTTTGAAGTCAAGGTTACTTTAGAGTAACTAAGGAATAAAATATGTATACACACAGATGAGCATTACATTCTCTTCAGGCTGCATGTCTATGGATATCTCTCTGCAGAATATGCCACCCCTCCCACTCTCCTCATTTAGGACCTAAAGAATGCTCGCGCCAAATTTCACGCTTATACGACACCCAGAACTTACATTACATAGGGGTGCACTTACTTTTGCACTTAGCATTGGATAATCAAGTTGTGACCCTTTTACTTTTCCTATTTAGGACCTAAAAAATGGTTGTGCCAAATTTCATGTTTGCACGACACCGGGAGGTTAGAGAATTAGATTAGGTACATTACATAGGGGTGCTAATACTTTTCCACTAAGCAGTGAATTTTCGAGTTGTGACCCCTTTGCTTTTCCTATTTAGGACATAAAGAATGGTTCTGCCAAATTTGATGTTCATGCGACACCGGGAAGTTACATTACATAGGAGTGCCAATACTTTTGGCACTTAGCATTGAATAATCAAGTTGTGACCTCTTTACTTTTCCTATTTAGGACCTAAAGAATGATTACCTCAAATTTCATGTTTGTACGACATCGGGAAGTTAGAGATTCAGATTTTGTACATTACACAGGGGTGCCAATACTTTTGCACTTAGCATTGAATTTTTGAGTTGTGAGCCCTTTACTTTTCCTATTTAGGACCTAAAGAATGATTATCTCAATTTTCATGTTTGTAAGACATCAGGAAGTTAGAGAATTAGTGACGAGTCAGTCAGTCAGTCAGTGAGGGCTTTCACCTTTATATATATATATAGATATATATACATATATACATCTCCACACACATCTATATATTAATGATTACACCAGTTCACTTCAATCCGAGACCCTGAGAAGAAATATCTCAGACACATGAAAGTATGATAAAGCAATGATTATACAATTGTGCTTGAAATAAAAGATTTAAAGAATTGAAAGTGTGGGGAGATGTACTGTACACTGGAAAAGGCCTGCAAAACCTGTAACATAATATGTAACAGGAGATAGAATTACAGTGATAAAAATGAGCATTGCACTGCACCGAGTAGTTTCCACTTTATCAATAAAGAATATCCTATGGCTTCTGTGCATAAAAAGAGGATATTTGCATATTTTCTAGACAGCAAGAAGTGCTAAAGTTTGCAAAAGATCATGTTACAAACGTTATTCCAAAAACGGAAGAAAAATATATTTTCATACCCAAAATCTGGAAAAAATGTATTATTACAACTTTTAACCCCTTAAAGACCAGGCTGTTTTGATCCTACAGGACCAAGTCATTTTAGGGGTTTTACTCATGTGGTGGTTTTACTGCCCTATTTTTTTTCAGCTACCAAAATTATTTTTTTTTTGTATTTTTTTTTGTGACATATGGGCTATTTTTTAATAACTTTTTTCACTTTTTTTGTTTTTCCTTTTTTAGCTGTATTAAGTGTAAAAAGCGATTTTTTAAATGTTATAGTTGTTTACTTTTGAAATTAGTACAGCATTCTAAAATAAAGTACATAAATCGGTTCCTTATTTTGTTTTGGACAAATTGATATATAATGTGTATAGTCTCAAACTACATGGCGCATATGAAATGGTTTTGGTTGGCATCGGCAGTGGATCCTTTTCTTTTTTATATATATTTTTTTCAGTAATTTTTTGTTTACTTATTTTTGTAACTATTTTTTTTAAACATCTGTGTCCTCTATGATTTTATATAGGACCTCTGGGGGTCATTCACATTGTCTATTTTTTTTTATTTCATACTTTTCTACTGGAGCTGGGGCATCCACAGGAGCCCCAGGTGCAGAGCAAACATCCTACTGTAGTGACAGTAGTCATTAACAGAGCTGATTTGGACCTGTTTGGACCCTGCAACTCTGCTGTGGCTGGGGGAACCCGGGGATCAAATTAACACTATTTCAAATAGCAGAAGTAACACTTCCGCTTCACCCATTTACTACATAGTAATTATTGAGAGCTATGTAGCCTGCAAGAGAGAAGGACTCTTCTCCCCCGGGCACCCGACTGTGACTAACAACTAAGTAACCGACCTGCTTCTGCTACATTGCAGAAGCAGGAGCTTTAATTCCACGTCATATTTGTGCTATTGGCCAGGATAAAAGCCAAGGACCAAGTGCCATAAATTTACACTGCTTGGTCCTTAGTGGGTTAATTCCTACAAGCAAACTAAGATGTGAGAAGAAGCTAAATAGGACAATTACTGCTATCACAGACATTTTTGCAGGAACCTGAGCTGCAGTATCAAGCACTCCCTTGAGAATGAAGGTGAATTAACCAAAGTAAAAAGTTCCAGCGTTCCAAGGGTTTTATCAATAAAAACAATGTGATAAAAGAATAAAATAAAATTAAGTTACACCCTAAAATCCAGGTGTGCCTTGAACCCACTATCGGTGTGAAATGAAGTCCAAAGCCATGATTCTAGGCTATCACTAGAGATGAGCGAACGTACTCGGTAAAGCACTACTCGTCCGAGTAATGTGCTTTATCCGAGTACCTCCCCGCTCGTCCTGAAAGATTCAGGGAGCGCCGCTGCTGACAGGTGAGTTGCGGCGGGGAGCGGGGCAGAGCGGGCGGGAGAGAAGGAGAGAAAGATCTCCCCTCCATTCCTCCCCGCTCTCCCCTGCAGCTCCCCGCTCCGCGGCGCTCCCCGAATCTTTCAGGACGAGCGGGGAGGTACTCGGATAAAGCACATTACTCGGACGAGTAGTGCTTTACCGAGTACGTTCGCTCATCTCTAGCTATCACCATTAAATATGGTATATCAAATGCTTATGCAATGCATTTGTGAGGCTCCACCTCCTTTATCAAGCATGGATGAGCAGGGAGTTAATTCATTGTATTTATACCATTCATATGTTTCCTCCCATCTGAGTGGTTACATTTTGCTGCGAGGCCAAGCGAATATGGCCTCTGGAAGTGTAGCGTGGTGTTACATAACTGGAGCATGCGCCTGTGCGCTACAGCAACTGGATGTGTGGGAATGCTCCTTCCTGTATTCATTTTGGTGAAGAAACATGTGTTTCACCAACCGGAAATACGAGCACACGCCCACAATAATGTAATACATTTCAAAATTATAATAAAAAAAGGCCAAGCTAGACAGAGATGTGTCAGCCTTCCCACTCTAGGGTAGGCTGCCCACACTGGGTGAGTCATCTTCTGTTAGGAGTTTTTAACTTTAAAGGAGTTGTCCCGCGCCAAAACCTAAATTTTTTTTTTACACAGACCCCACCTAAGTAGACAGTAAAAAGGCATCCATTTGTTATTTAAAAAAAAAAAGATTCGCTTACCTGGATCCCCGTTCTGCAGCTTTGAAGATTCTTCTTTCAAAGATGGCGCTAATGGTCTTCTCCCACGTGCACCGCGGGTCTTCTCCCATGGTGCACCATGGATCTTCTTCTGCAGTCTGCGTTCCACTGCCGATTACAGCCACCTCATTGGCTGATCGGCACCACGTGACGGAGGCGGAGCTACGATGACGCGGAGAAGAGGGAGGAGCCAGGATGCAGCTCGTGAGCCCGGACACATCCAGCAGAGGATTCCTCACTGCGCAAGCCCGACTGCTCGTGCGACCAGAGAAGAGGTTTGATCGTCGCCATGGAGACGGGGACGCCAGCACCGGAGGGGGTAAGTGTATAACTTCTGTATGGCCAATATTTAAAGGAGATGTCCCGAGGCAGCAAGTGGGTCTATACACTTCTGTATGGCCATAATAATGCACTTTGTAATGTACATTGTGCATTAATTATGAGCCATACAGAAGTTATAAAAAGTTTTATACTTACCTGCTCCGTTGCTGGCGTCCTCGTCTCCATGGTGCCGACTAATTTTCGCCCTCCGATGGCCAAATTAGCCGCGCTTGCGCAGTCCGGGTCTTCTCCTCTTCTCTATGGGGCTCCGTGTAGCTCCGTGTAGCTCCGCCCCGTCACGTGCCGATTCCAGCCAATCAGGAGGCTGGAATCGGCAATGGACCGCACAGAAGCCCTGCGGTCCATGAAGACAGAGGATCCCGGCGGCCATCTTCAGCAGGTGAGTATGAAGACGCCGGACCGCCGGGATTCAGGTAAGCGCTGTGCGGGTGGTTTTTTTAACCCCTGCATCGGGGTTGTCTCGCGCCGAACGGGGGGGGGGGTTTAAAAAAAACAAAACCCGTTTCGGCGCGGGACATCTCCTTTAATGCACGATGTATATTACAAAGTGCATTAATATGGCCATACAGAAGTGCTTAACCCCACTTGCTGTCGCGGGACAACCCCTTTAAGTTTTCTTTCTTAGACCTTGGAGCGCTGCCTTTATCTTAACTGTTGAGTATGGAGGTGTCACTGTGTCAGGTAGAACAGTGAAGGCGCTGTGGTGCTCTGGCAGCTATTTACCCACGTAGATATGCCGGCCATCAGAAACAATGCATTCGATTCAATATATAAGCAGGTAAATAGTGTGTATATATGTTCATGTGAAAGCAGCCTTATTCTGAACACAAATTCCTTAAGCCAAAGCAACAGACCTGAGTCCCCACTAGCAGAATTGTTAAGTCTATACAACTTTGCTTTCAGTGCACTCACTATTCAGTGTTTTACAAGGCCTTCCTCACTTACTGTACCTATGCATGAGTACTCCTGTTCCTGTTCCAGGTGTCCCGTGCGTGCAATCTTCTCAGAAGAAGATCCTCCTTTTATACCCCTCTAGAACATTCAGGTTAATTCTGAAAGGGGGGGATGAGGGCCATTTCCTATTCATCCCTATCATTAGGGCAGTCCCAGGAAAGTAACACAGAGCCATGTCATTGCTGCTGTAAGAGGAGGGGGAGAGCCTTCTCCTGGAACACTAGCTGTGCTACAGAGCAATGCTTTGGAGACTGCAGTGCTCACTGAAGCACCACGGGCACCAGGCAGAGTGCCTGCAGCTCAGCAGTATGGAACCATAGGGGCACAATATTGACATGGTTCATGAGATGAGGCCAAGTCCAGGCGGCCACTGAGACTCTGTTCTAGGGTCTATGACACTGTAACATCATAATGGAATTGCACTAGTGCTACCCCCTCACATGCATGAGCTTTACATTGCTGAACACTGTTACATGAGTTCTGTGTTTAATGGCTCATTCACACAAGCGTGGTTTTAGCACAGTATAGGGGCGTGAAAAGATCACAGCTATACTGAACTTCAAAAAGCGTGAACAGGCGATTTCCAGCTATTAAGTCTTGAGCTTAATTAGCAGTGAAATTGCCCATTCACACAATCAGGATCTGCATAATGCATGTTATCCAGCTCCCATAGGAGTCTATGGAAAGCATGCACCAAAGATAGGTCAGGTCCTATCCTTTCTCTCAGCACGGATCTTAGATGCGAGCTTTGCACACGCATGTTCTATCTTCATTAGGTGCAAGTAGAGATGAGCGTACGTACTTGGTTCGGGTGTTTTTGGACTCGAGCACCGCTTTTTCCGAGTAACTGACTACTCGGACGAAAAGATTCGGGGGGCGCCGGGCGTGCGCGGGGGGTTGCAGAGGGGAGTGGGGGGGGGGGGGGAGAGAGGCGAGCTCCCCCTATTCCCCACTGCTACCCCCCCGCTCCACCACGCTGCCCCCGCCCCCTGGCGCCCCCCGAATCTTTTTGTCCAAGTATGCAGTTACTCGGAAAAAGCAGTGCTCGAGTCCAAAAACACCCGAACCGAGTACGTTCACTCATCTCTAGGTGCAAGCTTTTTGCACATTTAAAATTCCTTCATGTGAACGACTCTATAGGAAACCATTGGTTCTAATAGATGTAATCTTCTTACGTGGCTACACTGCGCTAAAAGCACACCCATGTGATCAAACCCTAACATAAAAAAGCTAATCTAGCAAAATGCCCAGTAGCTGTGTTCTATACTAAGCACCTTTATGTGTTAGCCTTTATATCAGATTAGCATTGATCACCCTAAGAATAGAATACCTGACTTCCGGTAGCTCGATGTACAGCACAAATACAATTTCTGCATTACCAAATCTGTTTTGTGCTGCTCAGATCCTTACACTTAGCTTTCTCTTTGTTTTTCCTGGTTATAGTTATGCTTCTAGTCACGCGAAATTCAGGACTATTGGCAATGTGCAATTGAAAATTCTGTGACGACTTTTCCAAAATGTTGTAGATGACGTAGTTTCATTGAAAACTTTTTTAAAATGATACCTCATCAATTATTATGTTCATTAAATATGCTTAGGTCTATTAATATGCAACTTGCCTTTAAAGGATTTTCCAGGAGCTGAACTGAATTACCAATACAGGTGATGGACAAGTGTATTTCTGGAAGAAGCTGATTTTTTTTTTCTTTTTCTAAACTACCCCTTTAACATTGTAAACTAGTATCTTTTCTAAATGACCTGCTTAAACTGGGACAACAGCCAATCACAGGCAGCGCTCAGCCATTCATTGAATGACAGCTGAGCGCTGCCTGTGATTGGCTGAGTGCTGTGACCAATCACAGGCAGCACTCAGCTGTCATTCAATGAGTGGCTGAGTGCTGCCTGTGATTGGCTGAGCGCTCAGCCAATCAGACACAGTGCTTTCAGCCGGCGGGGATTTTAAATCCCCTCCAGCTGAAAGAACTTCAGTACAGTGCTGGGGAGCCAAGTGTGCAGATCCCCGACAGCGCCGGAGAGGTGAGTATATATTTTTTTTATTGTTTACATCAGCTATGGATGATTTTCAGGGAAGGGCTTATATTTAATGCACTGGCTCCATTGAATTCAATGGGATAGCATTGCGGTCCTCTGCCACAGCTGTCACAGCCGTGGCAGAGGATTTCTTCATCTCCGTGGGGAGCCCTTTTATCACTAGACAATGTGACAATGCTGACAGTCACTTACATGGATGGCTGTCTCATAATTCAAGAACAATCAGACAAACAGAATCAGAGTCACTCTTGTAGAATGACTATCTGTTCAGGTCATAATGGGATTCCTAGTGGGAAACCTTCCTCTATGAAATTCATATGCCCTAGTAGCGCATATCAACAAGAATTGTGATTTGGGCACGACCCTTTTAAGTAACCATCAAGGTCTTATAACTGCTTGACAAATAAGACCCTTCTCTCTGTGAGACACTTTAGGCCCCCTGTACACGGGCGTTGCGGTATCCCACGGCGGATCTCCGTTGCAGGAGCCGCCACCAGGGAGCAGGAGCCAGAAGATGGATCTCCGCTGTCAGCCTGACAGATAGGCTGACCGTGGAGAATCACGGCAATTCGCAGTATGCTGCGAATTGCTGGCCATGAGCGGAAAATCACAATGATTCTCTGCTCGTGCACATGAGGCCGGCGCTTTCCATAATAACACTATGGAAAGCTTCAGACGGCATTATTCGCCAGCGATTTACCGGGGGACCTTAAAAAGAAAGATGCTAATTAGTTTTTGCTAAGGCATCACAAAGAAGTTCAAATGTCCAAATCTTAAAGGATACCAGGTGGCAACAAATTCCGTTTCAAGACACATTTGAAATGAAAAACTAGTTTTACACACGGTAGCAGGGCAGTATCAGAATGGCCTATAGAGGGTGCTAAATAGGCAGCTTAATATCTGGAAAGGGAAAGAGAGGGTTAACACCTGATGGGTGTAGTGGGAATTGGCTGCATATAAGCCAGTTCCTTCCAGAAGCAAAGGGGAGAGACACAGTGCAGCAGGGCTGAGGTGCTGCAGGCTGGTGGTCAAGTAAAGGCCCAAATCTGACAGGGATGACAACCTTGGACTCATACCCAAGTCAGGAGAGACGTTGGCTGAGAGAGCCAGAGAGACAGCTCAGTGGAGCTAGAAGGGCTGCTAGCCCAAGGTCCAGTGCAGACCAGCAAAGGCCTGAGGTTGACAGGGACGACAACCCTAACCTCATACCCAGGTGGGGTGTTTATGGACTTTGTATGCTATGTATGAGATACCTGTGTGATACGGAATAAAAGCTGGCAGACACCAGATTATGAAAGAGAATCTACATCTTCTGAGCGTTTCTGCATGGTTGGTGGCTATTCCAGTCTAAAAGGTTGTCGATCCACAAGCAAGTGTACCCCTGCTTGCTTGTAAAACACTTATAAACATGTATGAGTTAAATGCAATATTTATACTACTAGAAGGCTTCCCACCAAGATAGCATGGAGGGTAAAGGGATATTCCTAAAATCCTGCTGGTTGCTCAATGTGTTCTATATCTGAAATCCTTAATCTTTGCAAATACTCCCATTTTTTAAAAATTCACTAATCCTGACTTCTCACCCCCTAAACATCCTGTTCCCACTCTGGTTGCTCTTGGATAGAGATGAGCTTTTTTTGGAATACTTTGGGAGTGATCAATAATAGAGATGACCTGTTTCCCATAAAAGTCAACAGGAGTAAAAATCAGGTTCACTAATTTGGCCACCAGAAGGCCCTAATGCCCCCAGATTGCATTGGAATACAGCCACACATTCATTGATGGTCATGCCCTTCAATAAATGTGGCTCAGTGGTTAGCACAGTTGCCTTGCAGTGCGGGAGTCCTAATCTCATCAACAACAACATCTTCATAGACTTTGAAAAATTTGATACACAGATCTTGGTAAGATCTGAACCTAGAACTCCAGCTCTGTAAAGCAGAAGTGCTGAAGTGCTAACCTCACTTGTTCCGCCATACGTGTTCTCTTCTCTCCAGAGGAGAAGGAGAAGGATAAACACAAAGAGACCTAAAAAACTCCAGACAGATCTTGCCTTTCATCAGATTTGAACCTACAACTTCAACACAGCAAGAAGGCAGTGCTAACAACTGAGCCACCACAATTGTTCTTTCTTCTCCAGAGGAGGAAGAGGGGAAGGATAAGAATAAACACAAACTCCATATAGTTGTTGTCCTTGGTCACATTTAAATCTTATGTGTCTACTTCTCATCTACATGCCAGCCATTGCCATTACCAACAGAGACTATCCAACGAGCAGTAACTTGGTATTCCTTGTGGAAAATTTCGCACAACTTCTGAGAATTAATTCCTTAAAGACCAGAGTTTTTTGGTCCTAAAGGACCAGGCACTTTTTACTGATTTTACACATGATGGTTTTATGGCCTTATTTCATTTCCTTGGGCTGTCGAAAATATTTTTTCTGTGTTTATTTTTCCTGTGAAGTATGGGGCTATTTTTTGATACATTTTCTCACTGAATTTTTAATTTAAAAAAAAAAAAAAACAACTCTCCTTTAGGCCTTCAGCTGTCAATGATAGCTTAGCAACCAACCTGCTCCTGCTAGATTGCAAGAGCTTTAAACCTGCACCATATTTTTACTATTAAGAACTATACAGAGCTTCTAAACAGTCCAAAAAAGCTCTGCGCCCCTGATATCAATATATAATTGGAGGCAGAGGTTTTTTTGGACTTTTTACAAGTTCTTTATAGTTCTCTGTATCTATTGTCATCCATCTACATTAAAGAGGCTTGGGTTTCTCCTCATGCTGCTTTCCTGTTTCCATGGATCCCTGTGGAGTAGGATCAATTCAGCAACATTAAAGCCAGACAGAACTTCAGGTGCCAACAAGTAAGTCCCCTTGTAACAGAGACCCCAGCTTGGCGTCAGGTAAGTCTGTTTTCTCCTGAACAGGAGCATCTACATTAATTACCTCTATCTTCTAGGTGCTAGTCCGCTCACTTTGTTAATCTTTATATTTTTACTATTGGACGGGATTAAAGCCCAGGACCAAGTGTTGTATATTTATAGTGTTTAGTCCTAAATGAATTAAAAGTAAATAATTCACAATCCCTAAGACTCTGTACCCTGATTTAGCTCTATACCAACTTATTCTTCATTCACATGAGTGTATATAGGCCCTGTTTTCACGGCCGGCCAATATATGCTAGCCATCTGATGCATTGGTTTCCAATGCCTGAGTTCAGATGGCCGTTTTTGCGGTACATAAGAATGGTTGACCAGAAAAGATCTGGTCAGCCGTTTTTAAGCTGTCCCGAAAAGATAGTTCCTATGGGAGCTTCTGAAAAAGGGAGGTGGGAGCCTTCCCGACCCATCCTCTCCCATTGCAGACAGCCGGCAAGGGGCGGAGAGGGGATGAGAGTTTAGCAAAGCTAAACTCTCTCCCTTTGCCTGACGGTATTCTGGGTGTGGCGTATACACGCCACACTCGGCTGTCTGAACTGGCACATGAATGTCTGTCTCTCATTTGTGGGATTAATGGTCATGCTGTGGCTGTAACACGTCCGGCCGAAAATCGCAGCGCCTGTGTGAAAGAGCCCTTTAGTAGCGATCCAATGGGTCCATATCATCAGTAGGCCATTATGACATAAATCATTCATACACCATGTACTAGTTTTTAATCTGTTAACATCGTGTACTGTACATAAGTCTAAAAAAAATGGGTCAAATGACTCCATCAGCAGCACTGAAATCCCTGCCAGCCTGACCTAATTAAATCAAATATACATAGCTAATCACAGTGTGACATGTCTACAAACACATTGACTTTACATCTCCTCTGAATTACTTACTGTCAGGTGTACGCGGGCAAGAACAATTAAACTATCTTATTATATTTAAGAAGAGAGATGCACAGTGCTGGGAAATGACAAGTAAATTGCTCAGTGGCCATTCAGCCTACAGAGAAAACTTTGGATTTTCTTAGTTTATTTTTAGAGCAAAAGCTGGTTTGGATCCTAATTAAGCTGAGGGAAGAAGTCAGCACATAAAATGTGTTATTGCAGCTCCATTGTACAAGTAATATCTATAAAGAAATTCATGAAAACACTTCCTTGAATTGTACTACACCTTTGTGAATTACTTTATTTGCACTTCTGCATTTGAGGCAAAACAATAAGAATTACAGTTAATTGAAAACACTTTTCACTTTTTATAAGCTTATGTGTCTTTCTTTTTGTGTAAGCATTTTATGACGTTTTATTTTGTTACATAAAGAACTGATGTTATTTCACATATTGTTTAGCAAAATAGACAGAGCTGGATTATAGAATGGGTAAAATCAGTAATTGCCTTTTTGTTTTCACCATCACATTCTTGTTTAACTGTTGCCTAAGTTTACATGATGGCATTAAATGGGTTGCCCCACTTATAGCTGTTTTGCTGGAAGAAGAAGACAGCTCCATATAAAGTACAGCCCCATTCTCTTCAGCAGGATTCGGCCTGAAGTACCATTCTGGGCCACTGTGAAAAGTATGGAGCAACCTCCTTCCTACAGCAAAACAATTAGAAGGGGAACAACCTCTTTAACTATTGTTATTTGTATAGACATAATGTTCCTATTAGAGATGAGCGAGCCTACTCGGTAAGGCAGTTACTCAAACAAGCATCGCTCTTCTCGAGTAACTGCTTAGTGATCCAAGCAGTCTCGGGTGGGCTGCGGGGATCGCGGGGAGCGGAGCAGAGCAGGAGAAAGATGGAGAGAAATCTGCCGAGTAGCCTTGCTCATTTCTAGTTCCCATATAGCTTTGTTATATGGTCACAACATGGTTTTGTTATTTTGGCACTATATGGAATTGTACCGAAAATGGTCCATGAACCTTCACACACTGTGAATTATCTCTGCATATATATTCCCTCTATAGCTTTGTCAGATCATCTTTGGCTTACTTGTGGAGCCATTTCAAGTCTCCAACAGGCTTTTAGGAGATCCACTAGGTGTTAAAGGGTTGTCTCACAATTGACTTTTGTCAGCTATCCATAGGACAGCGTAAAAAAGTTTGATTGTTGGGACTCTCGCTATTGAGACTTCCACTGATCCTGAGAATAGGATCACTGCATCCTCCATAGTGAGAAAGAGATTGCATGCACAGTGCCACTCCAGTCATCTTCAATAGGACTGGCAGAGATAGTCAAGTGCTTGTACTTGGATTCGATGGAATCTCAGAAGTGAGGCCTGTATCAATTAGACTTTTATCACTATCCTAAAGGTCAGTTGTGAGACAACACCTTTAAGAACTATTTAAGTTGTTAAAGAGGACCCGTCACGCCCTCTGACAAGTGAATCTGTCAGCAGGCCTCCATGCTGCAAGCTGCGTGAAATGTTTCAGACTACCAATGTACAGTGTTCATCGGGTACAGAGAAGAGTGCTATGGCCATCTTAGAAGACAGAACAGGGGCCTAGCAATTGGTGGATCGATCCATCGCAGAATGGCACAAATGAAGGACACCAGGTAATATTAAAAACAACCCCTACCCCACAAGTTTAACTTCAAATTTTGTCATGGAACAAAACGGCCTCATTAAACATTATGAATTTCATGCATGAGCATTGCCACTTAAAATGTAAAAATCTCATCCACGTGTTCTGCACTATATTTTCTACATGCAATTCTGCTGTGAAAAATTTGCAACATTTATACCCTAAAAATGGCTTCACACGAGCGTGTACATACACGCGCACAAAAACACACGTCTATTAGAACCAATGGATTCTCTATGGTGTGTTCACATATCCATGATTTACAGGCGTGCGCCTGCAAAGATAGGACATAGGACATGCGTGCACCATAGTGAATGCACGCATTGTCTTCAATAGAGCCGCTGGCAGCAGCCGCAGCTCCATTGAAGACAATGTGCACCTGCATACACGCGTGTTTTTGCACATACAGAGGTGTGCACCTATGTACGCACCTATGTACACACATGCACATGCACGTTTGAAGCCACCCTACGGCATAAATCAGGAAGACTGTAAAAGGGAAAGACTATATGAATTGATGTCATTGGTTTACACCATAAAGTTGCAGTAGATTCCTCTTACTTATTTTATACTACTAATCATATGCTTGAGGCTGCCTGCACACGAGCGCTTTATTGCGGCTATTTTGCCGGAATACGTCGACCTGTCCCATAGACTCCTGTGGAAGCCTATGAGAGCTACCGGAAAAGTGAGGTGGGAGGGAGTTTAACAGCGGCTCTGGTAAACTCCCTCCCCCTTCCCTCTCCTTGGCTGCTGCCGGCAAAGGGAGGGGGCGGGAGATTAGCACACTAGCTCTGCTAAGCTCCACCCTGTCCCGCCCACTCCCCTTGCCAGCTGCAATTTCACATCCAAGAATCCCCTGCTGCAGATGTCACAGCCACAGCAGGGAATAGCAAGCCTCTTCCATTGCTTTCAATGGGGATGCACTACTTATGTGTGATTCTTAGCTTCGGTCACGTGGTTTTTACGCATGCGTCATGCAATGAATGGTGGAATTTTTTCCCCCAATCCTTCTAATGAAAAAAATAAATAAAAGTTATACATTATATTTACCCCCAAATATTGTCATAATAAAAAACAACTTGCCCTTCAAAAAACAAACCCTCAGACGGCTATGTCAACAGAAAAATTAAAGTTATGGCTCCTGTATGTGAAGATGAAAAAAAATTGAAAAAATTAGGTCATTAAGGTGCAAACAGGCCTCATCACTTCGGGGTTAAATACAGAAAAAAACGAATTTTAAGGATATTATTATGCATTTAGGCCTAAATGATTAAACCAAATCAAACCCTTATTGCAGCAGGTACTACTGCCTAATGAATAAAGGAGAAATAGGAATGTGAGCTTCTGTATAACATTCTTTCTAACAGTATATGCACGGGTTATTTAAAGCCTCTAACCTAATAGGTTACAAGTTATCTCCTACTTCAAAATCTTTTGGATGCATTTATTTGTATCTAACAGAGGTTAGTAGGAAATACAACAACACTGCTAATGAATGTAGCATCAATCGGAGAATGCAAAATCCTACTTTACGAGATAATAGACTGTACTTGTATAAAAATAGGGCATATTTGTCCTTTAATTTCCCAGAGGATGCGTACCAAACTCGGTAATAACAACACAAACAGAAGAAAAAGAGGAAAATAATGCATTCTGTGTCACTGCTGGAATAAAAAGACGACATTTATAAGCATCAACAAAACTGAGCACCATGACCCTATTAATGTTTTGAGAGTTTTAAAAGTTAATTAGAAGTTTGGGTTGGAGTGCAGAGGGTGAATGGTATTAAAATTGTACTATTAGTTTAGGTTTTCAACAGCATATATATCCTTACCCTATGGCCTTTGGCCATTATCATATAAGGCTCCATTCATACATGGCATAATTTTACACCAAGTACAAATCTACCATACAATCAGCGTGTCTTATATGTAGAATAGCTGTGAATTTAGCTCGTTTCAAGTTCACAGCAATCCTGTTTCAGACATGAGATTTTGTGGCAGATTTGTCGGCAGTGTAAAATTATGCCACGCGTGGTTCCACCATTAAAGCACCATTAAACCTTTGAGTTGCACAGAACTTATAATAATAATATAATGCCCACAAAGTCTATGTGCCCATATTGTACATATCTATGCCTCTGATTCCTTGTGGATGCGTTTAAAAAAAATATCTGTTACATAAGATGCCATATTGTAAATTCTCTCCTTAAAGGGGTTATCTAGTGAGCAAACATTTTTTCAAACAGGCCTACAGTCAAACAACATAAAAAGTCTTAATCATCTGCCCTAATTCTCCATCTCTCCTGGTACCTGCTCTCTTGTTCTCCACTACCGGCAATGATGTCCCGGCAATGGAACATATGAATGCTGCAGCTGATTACTGGCTAAGGTTAGCTACTGATTGGCTTCAGGTGGTCAGGTGTCCCAGTTAGGCCGTCAGAATCCGGCTCTGGCCCTGGCGGACGACCCCGCATACCTTCACTTTCTGTATTACGGATGACCGCGGATGCTCACTGTCAAACATGTGCAGTAAAGATCTGTTTTTTAAATATGTGTTTTTCCCATGCCGTCGCTAGGCAATGAAGCAGGTACCCGCAACCTATCTGCAATGTCAAATGCAGGTGGGCTGTGGGTCAGATGGTGGGTCTCACGGTATCCGCTTTGTGAGCGGACATGCTGAAAAAATACAACTGAAAACAAACAGATATACTAAGCTGTAGATAATAAGCAGCTGAGCACAAGCTGGGAACAAAAATCTAGCTGAAGAAGAGGCCCTGAGCCTCGAAACGTGTTTAATTGCTGGTGGATGTAAATAAAACAAAAAAGTGGGATTAAATCCTTTGTGATCTCCTTCTTGTGTCTCGGATGATTGCATCATTATCCAGTCACTCTTAACCGCTATTCAGTATCCACAACACGTTTGCAGCTAGCGGAGTGTTAATATAGTTTGGCAGCACCTCTGTACAATCGACATCTCGTTTCATCACTCTAGTCCTACATTAATCACATAGACCACCTACCTTTACTACAGGATAGCTCCACCATACTTTGTCTTATATTTCCAGTAGTAGATAGGCAGCTCAGAGGAATCAGACTAGTCTCAACATACCATCTCTAAAGAAATGGGACTCCCGATAAATATGTTAAATTAACCAAATGCTTTCTACAGGGAAAGGTGTTTGGAAATAATTCTTTAAAGCAGAGCTGTGTGTGTGACTGTGATAACTAATTATGTATCCTTGTGATGTGTGTTCAATTTAGACTTATTTAAATAACAGAAATGCTCATTAACAGCACTATATCTGTGAAGCATCAGCAAGCTGTTTAATGATTTTTCGGTTTAAGCAATTTTACATGTTACTACAATTTTGGCATTCACCATCATGAATGAATGTGTTGATACCTATACTTACACAATATAAAGGAGAATTAGAGATTAAAACAAGAACTTAAAAAAGTAAAAAAAGCAAAGATGCACTTCTATGGAAAACATGTTTTTGCGATTTGTGAACATTATATCTATATTCAGGGCCAATTTATTTGAAGACATCACAAGCCCAAATTTCGAACACATGATGAAACTGAAGTCTGATAGCAATATTCTGTGAGAGTATTAGGCCCCTTTTACACAACATGATTGTGCAACTTGCTCGCCAAATCAAGAATTTGGAGGAGGAGGAGCAATCATCGCTGAAACAGCTGTTGGGCACCGAAGTGCCAGATATTTATCCCATGTAAAAGGGACTTTACCCTGTGTCGTATAAAAAAAGAAAAGTGCGAGAGGCAAGAGAATCGTCTAATGGTTATACCCTCCCAAACATTAAATAATAAATTGTATACTTTATAACATATATGTGCTAAAAAAAGGACAAAGACACTTTATTAAAATAAAGGAGTAGGTGGCTGAACTAAATCTGGAGTATGTCCATAGAGGAACTAAGTGTATGTTAGCTAGGCATGTGTTATATTGGGAGGGCATGTGTTATTTGTTTTTTAGATTAGGTTTTGGGATGGCTCCACTATACAATATATGTTTATAGATATCTAGGCAGTCCCTTTGTGGTTTAATAGAGACTTTTCTGACTGCCAAAAAGTCACACCGTCGCTCAAAATACTGCATGCCTTTGTAGTGACCCAGAGTTAGGGTCCCTCCATCACTTGTCTTTATGTGAGTGATGTCAACCTTATAGAAGTCTGTTTGTCTCTCTATCCTGAATAGTGTGATGTGATTGGTAGTTTGGGGATTGGGGGAGGAGCTTTGAGAGAAGGGTGAGAGAAGAGTTAGTTAGTTGGTGGTTGGTGAAGGAGGTGCACGTGGGAGAGATGGGCTGATGCTCCTGATGGGGCTTAGCTACGCTCATGTCTCTTATGCTAGGAGGCTTGTCCCCTCCAGGGACTGGAGTGCAGGAGATGCTTTCTAGGAGATGTTGTGGGAGTATAAGTACCACACACTTCCCTGCTGAAACCTCACCTAGAGAGGAAACACCAAAAACCCGGTACAGCTAGCATCAGTTGTAAGAGCGTTTGAAAGGCTGTGTAACACAAATGTGGCTGTCCTAAGAGAGTTTCTATCAGATAACAGTGACTGAGGATATGTGCCTTTGGGGAAAAGAACTTTTCCTGTACTTGAAAAGTACACATATTTTGCCTATATTGGAAAATCAAAGTTGAATCATGAGTGAAAGGAAACCGCGCCCCTGGTTTTGAAAATCATGTTTGTGGATTCATTTATTCATTGCGAGTGACTTGTTACTTGCCTAGGGACACTAGCATCACGATGACAATCTATAACTAATCTGTGGTAATCAATTCCAGCTACATCCTATCTCCCCTGCTAATGGCTCAGCTGGGCTATACTTCAGCCTTTTGGGAAAAGAGACGGTAGAGCCACCATGAACCCCCACCATTTTGCACCCCGCTGTCTCCCCTGCTAAAGTCTGGCTCTCGGTCGCTGCACTTTGTACTTTTTTGAGTGCATATATGTTAATAAAGTATACAATTTATTATTTTGTGTTTGGGAGGGTATAACCATCACACTATTCTCTTGCCTTCGCCCTAATACTGTCTCCTTTCCCTACAATATAAAAAAAGGAAACATATAGGAATTAATTTAGTGCGGTATTATTTATTAACAGTAGCAATGGAATTGTGGTTTTCAGCAAGAAGTATAATAACAGCTCCAATACACATGGCTTTTCATATATATGGGCCTACACTGTATCACAGAGTCTCTGTGGATTGTATTACAGATGCACTGTGGTCACTTCATGAGGTACCATATTTTCCTCCAGAATACCTTCGTTAGGGTGGTTTCATACCTAGCATTTTGTGTTAAACTGGCACAGCAAAAGTGCTGCAGCCAGGTATTAGCTGTAAGCCAATAAGAAGTTGTGAAATGAACTCCGCATCTAAGTGGATATTTACTAAACACTTGGAATCATACGCCAGTGTCTAGTAGCAACGCACCGGAGTAACACGTGTTAATATTGTTGAGAGGTACATGTCCTTTAATAAATTTAGCACACCTTTGGCTAGTCTGAAATACAATTCTAGATTTGCACCACAATTTACAACAGTTTCTGGCATAAATGACAGTAATTTTTTGGGGCCTCAGGGGTCTCATCCCTCTAACAAATTCATGCTCACTTTATTTAAAAAAAAAAGTGGTGAGAGCAGAATAAAAAAAGGGGAAAAGATGGCAAATTTTGCTAAAGTATGACTTCTGCAAAAATATATGTCTTTTGACTAGAGATGAGCGAACGCGTTCGTCCGAGCTTGATATTCGTGCGAATATTAGGGTGTTCGGGATGTTCGTTATTCGTAACGAACACCATGCGGTGTTCTGGTTACTTTCACTTCCTTCCCTGAGACGTTAGCGCGCTTTTCTGGCCAATTGAAAGACAGGGAAGGCATTACAACTTCCCCCTGCAACGTTTAAGCCCTATACCACCCCCCTGCTGTGAGTGGCTGGCGAGATCAGGTGTTCGCCTAATATAAAAGTCGGCCCCTCCCGCGGCTCGCCTCAGATGCGGTGTGAGTTAGATGAGGGACAGTGCTGTTTATACCGGAGCTGCTGTAGGGAAAGAATTGGTAGTTAGTGTAGGCTTCAAGACCCCCCAAAGGTCCTTATTAGGGCCACTGATAGCTGTGTGTTGGCTGCTGTTAGCAGTGGGATTTTTTTTTTTCTCAAAATCGCCTCTGCAGACCGTTGCACCTGGCATTAGGGACAGAAGTGCTGCATAGGCAGGGAGAGTGTTAGGAGTGAGTGTAGCCTTCAAGAACCTCAACGGTCCTTTCTAGGGCCATATTTATCCGTGTGCAGTACTGTCCAGGCTGCTGTTAGCTGTGCTGCATTTTTTTTTACTTCTCAAAATCGCCTCTGCAGAGCATTGCACCCTCCATTGATACTGCAGGGAAAGAATTGTGTAGGCAGGGCCACAACACAGTTATTATTCATAGAATATACGCAGTGCTGCCTTTTGGTGGGAAAAAACTGAAAACAAATCTATTTGTCCAGCCTCTGTCCGTCCTTACGGGCGGTGGAGACGTGTGAGCTGCGTGAAGAACAGTGCTAAATCATACGCACCCAGCTACGCTTTACTGCTGGCTTCGCCATTTGCTTTCCTTAATTGGGAAAAAAAATACCTGCTCTGCCAGAGTTATAATAACTCTGCTACCCTCACGTTCTGTGACACATAAGCAGGGACACAGCACAGTTATTAAACTTCTCATGTTCATAGAATATACGCAGTGCTGCCTTTTGGTGGGAAAAAACTGAAAACAAATCTATTTGTCCAGCCTCTGTCCGTCCTTACGGGCGGTGGAGACGTGTGAGCTGCGTGAAGAACAGTGCTAAATCATACGCACCCAGCTACGCTTTACTGCTGGCTTCGCCATTTGCTTTCCTTAATTGGGAAAAAAAATACCTGCTCTGCCAGAGTTATAATAACTCTGCTACCCTCACGTTCTGTGACACATAAGCAGGGACACAGCACAGTTATTAAACTTCTCATGTTCATAGAATATACGCAGTGCTGCCTTTTGGTGGGAAAAAACTGAAAACAAATCTATTTGTCCAGCCTCTGTCCGTCCTAACGCCTGTGGACACGTGTGAGCTGCGTGAAAAACATTGCTAAATCATACGCAGCCAGCTACGCTTTACTGCTGGCTTCGCCATTTGCTTTCCTTAATTGGGAAAAAAAATACCTGCTCTGCCAGAGTTATAATAACTCTGCTACCCTCACGTTCTGTGACACATAAGCAGGGACACAGCACAGTTATTAAACTTAGATTATTCATTCACTAGAGGCAGTGGGGCCTTTCGTTTTCCCAAAAGGGCAAAAATTATATTTGGCCTGCAGTCTTGCGCCAATTTATTTCCTGCCTGTGAAATCAAATCACTGGTAATACAGCATGCTGAGGGGTAGGGGTAGGCCTAGAGGACGTGGACGCGGCCGAGGACGCGGAGGGCCAAGTCAGGGTGTGGGCACAGGCCAAGCTCCTGATCCAGGTGTGTCGCAGCCGACTGCTGCGCGATTAGGAGAGAGGCACGTTTCTGGCGTCCCCACATTCATCGCCCAATTAATGGGTCCACGCGGGAGACCTTTATTAGAAAATGAGCAGTGTGAGCAGGTCCTGTCCTGGATGGCAGAAAGTGCTTCGAGCAACCTATTGTCCAGCCACAGTTCTGCGCCGTCCACTGCTGCAAATCCGAATCCTCTGTCTGCTGCTCCTCCTTCCTCCCAGCCTCCTCACTCCACTACAATGACACCTGCTCAGGAGCGGGAACACTCCCAGGAACTGTTCTCGGGCCCCTGCTCAGATTGGGCAGCAGCGGTTCCTCTCCCACCAGAGGAGTTTATAGTCACTGATGCCCAACCATTCGAAAGTTCCCGGGGTCCGGGGGATGAGGCTGGGGACTTCCGCCAACTGTCTCAACAACTTTCTGTGGGTGAGGAGGACGATGACGATCATACACAGTTGTCTTGCAGTGAGGTAGTAGTAAGGGCAGTAAGTCCGAGGGAGCAGCGCACAGAGGATTCGGAGGAAGAGCAGCAGGACGATGAGGTGACTGACCCCACCTGGTGTGCAACGCTTACTCAGGAGGACAGGTCTTCAGAGGGGGAGTCAAGGGCATCAGCAGGGCAGGTTGCAAGAGGCAGTGCGGTGGCCAGGGCCAGGGGTAGAGGCAGGGCCAGACCGAATAATCCACCAAGTGTTTCCCAAAGCGCCCCCTCGCGCCATGCCACCCTGCAGAGGCCGAGGTGCTCTAAGGTCTGGCAGTTTTTCACAGAGACGCCTGACGACCGACGAACAGTGGTGTGCAACCTTTGTTGCGCAAAGCTCAGCCGGGGAGCCAACACCAACAGCCTCACCACCACCACCATGCGCAGGCATATGATGGCCAAGCACCCCACAAGGTGGGACGAAGGCCGTTCACCGCCTCCGGTTTGCACCCCTGCCTCTCCCCCTGTGCCCCAACCTGCCACTGAGATGCAACCCCCCTCTCAGGACACAGGCACGACCGTCTCCTGGCCTGCACCCACACCCTCACCTCCGCTGTCCTCGGCCCCATCCACCAATGTCTCGCACCGCACAGTCCAGCCGTCGCTAGCGCAACTGTTGGAGCGCAAGCGCAAGTATGCCGCCACGCACCCGCACGCTCAAACGTTAACCGTCCGCATCGCAAAATTCATCAGCCTTGAGATGCTGCCGTTAAGGGTTGTGGAAACGGAGTCCTTCAAAAGTATCATGGAGGCGGCGGCCCCGCGCTACTCAGTTCCCAGTCGCCACTACTTTTCCTGATGTGCCGTCCCAGCCCTGCACGACCACGTCTCCCGCAACATTGTACGCGCCCTCACCAACGCGGTTACTGCCACGGTCCACTTAACTACGGACACGTGGACAAGCACAGGCGGGCAGGGCCACTACATCTCCCTGACGGCACATTGGGTGAATTTAGTGGAGGCTGGGACAGAGTCAGAGCCTGGGACCGCTCACGTCCTACCCACCCCCAGAATTGCGGGCCCCAGCTCGGTGGTGGTATCTGCGGAGGTGTATGCTTCCTCCACTAAAGCACCCTCCTCCTCCTCCTCCTCCTCCTCCTCTGTCTCGCAATCAAGATGTGTTAGCAGCAGCATGTCGCCAGCAGTCGGTGTCGCGCGGTGTGGCAGCACAGCGGTGGGCAAGCGTCAGCAGGCCGTGCTGAAACTACTCAGCTTAGGCGATAAGAGGCACACGGCCCACGAACTGCTGCAGGGTCTGACACAGCAGACCGACCGCTGGCTTGCGCCGCTGAGCCTCCAACCGGGCATGGTCGCGTGTGACAACGGCCGTAACCTGGTGGCGGCTCTGCAGCTTGGCAGCCTCACGCACGTGCCATGCCTGGCCCACGTCTTTAATTTGGTGGTTCAGCGGTTTCTGAAAAGCTACCCACGCTTGTCAGACCTGCTCGTAAAGGCGCGCCGGCTCTGCGCACATTTCCGCA
Source organism: Eleutherodactylus coqui (assembly GCF_035609145.1). Lineage (NCBI taxonomy): Eukaryota > Metazoa > Chordata > Amphibia > Anura > Eleutherodactylidae > Eleutherodactylus > Eleutherodactylus coqui. Next base: position 265,201,223 of record NC_089839.1, on the reverse strand, counting down.
AGTCCCACACGGACGCTGCCACCCTGCGCACCCTGCAACATCACTTTAAGCTGCCAGTGCACCGACTGCTGTGCGACGTGCCCACACGGTGGAACTCTACGCTCCACATGTTGGCCAGGCTCTATGAACAACGTAGAGCTATAGTGGAATACCAACTCCAACATGGGCGGCGCAGTGGGAGTCAGCCTCCTCAATTCCTTTCAGAAGAGTGGGCCTGGTTGGCAGACATCTGCCATGTCCTTGGTAATTTTGAGGAGTCTACCCAGGTGGTGAGCGGCGATGCTACAATCATTAGCGTCACCATTCCTCTGCTATGCATCTTGAGACATTCCCTGCAAACCATAAAGGCAGCTGCTTTGCGCTCGGAAACGGGGGCGGGGGAAGACAGTATGCCGCTGGATAGTCAGGGCACCCTCCTGTCTATTTCTCAGCGCGTACAGGAGGAGGAGGAGGAGCATGAGGAGGATGAGGAGGAGGGGGAAGAGACAGCTTGGCCCGCTGCTGACGGTACACCGGCTGATTGCCTGTCATCCTTTCAGCGTGTATGGCCTGAGGAGGAGGAGGAGGAGGAGGAGGAGGAGGAGGATCCTGAAAGTGATCTTCCTAGTGAGGACAGCCATGTGTTGCGTACTGGTACCCTGGCACACATGGCTGACTTCATGTTAGGATGCCTTTCTCGTGACCCTCGCGTTGCACGCATTCTGGCCACGACGGATTACTGGGTGTACACACTGCTCGATCCACGGTATAAGGAGAACCTGCCCACTCTGATTCCCGAAGAGGAAAGGGGTTCGAGAGTGTTGCTATACCACAGGACCCTTGCGGACAAGCTGATGGTAAAATTCCCAGCCGACAGCGCTAGTGGCAGAAGGCGCAGTTCCGAGGGCCATGTTGCAGGGGATGTGCGTAGATCGAGCAGCATGTACATCCCAGGCAGTGCAACAGTCTTTAAGGGCCTGGCCAGCTTTATGGCTCCCCACCAAGACTGTGTCACCGCTCCCCAGTCACGGCTGAGTCGGCGGGAGCACTGCAAAAGGATGGTGAGGGAGTACGTAGCGGATCGCACGACCATCCTTGGTGACGCCTCTGCCCCCTACAACTACTGGGTGTCGAAGCTGGACACGTGGCCTGAACTAGCCCTGTATGCCCTTGAGGTGCTTGCTTGTCCTGCGGCTAGCGTCTTGTCGGAAAGGGTGTTTAGTGCGGCTGGGGGAATCATCACAGATAAGCGTAGCCGCTTGTCAACCGACAGTGCTGACAGGCTAACACTCATCAAGATGAACAAAGGCTGGATTTCCCCAGACTTCTGTTCTCCACCAGCGGACAGCAGCGATACCTAAGCAATACGTAGGCTGCACCCGTGGATGGAAGCTACGTTCTCTCTCACCATCCAAAACGGGGACATTTCTGCTTCATCAATCTGTGTCTAATATTCCTCCTCCTGAAACCTCACGTAATCACGCTGAACGGGCAATTTTTCTTAGGGCCACAAGGCTCACTCAAATAATTTTTCAGAACAATTTTTATAAGTTTCAATTAGCTTAAAAGCGTTGGAACTTTAACTTGAACCAATTTTTCGTTACACTGGGCTGCCTCCAGGCCTAGTTACCACTTAAGCCACATTAACCAAAGCGATTCACCTGCCATCTTGGTTGGGCATGGCCAATTTTTACTGAGGTACATTAGTACTGTTGGTACACCAATTTTTTGGGGCCCTCACCTACAGTGTAATCATAGTAATTTCTATGTTCTTCGCCTGCACTCATGGTACAGAAAGGTGTGTGGGGTTGGCCTACACTTTAGCTACATAAATGTCACTTGTGCCTTGGCTATACTAAGGCTACTGAAATGGAACTAAGACTGCGCTCCCGCTATACTGCTGCTTCAGAATTGTTACTGGGGCCTGTCTTGAGTGCTACTATTGCTTACATGGAACGAAGACTGCGCTCCCGCTATACTGCTGCTTCAGAATTGTTACTGGGGCCTGTCTTGAGTGCTACTATTGCTTACATGGAACGAAGACTGCGCTCCCGCTATACTGCTGCTTCAGAATTGTTACTGGGGCCTGTCTTGAGTGCTACTATTGCTTACATGGAACGAAGACTGCGCTCCCGCTATACTGCTGCTTCAGAATTGTTACTGGGGCCTGTCTTGAGTGCTACTATTGCTTACATGGAACGAAGACTGCGCTCCCGCTATACTGCTGCTTCAGAATTGTTACTGGGGCCTGTCTTGAGTGCTACTATTGCTTACATGGAACGGACACGTGGAGAGGACACGTAGTGCCTCAAAAACATCCCCCTCCTCCTCCAACAGGGAAAACATTGTTGGCAAATGCCTTTGCATTGGTTCGTCTGGTGGCAGTCCAAGAATTTCACCTTTACCGACACTACAAGAGAGCCCCCCCACCATCCCCCCGCCACGGCCCACTTAATCCTGGCCACATTCCGAAAACCAACAAAATACAACCGTGGTACTAGGTCCGCAGTCACCACCACATTACCACCAACGCGGTTACTGTTAAGGTGCATATAACCACGGACATGTGGAGAGGACACGTAGTGCCTCAAAAACATCCCCCTCCTCCTCCAACAGGGAAAACATTGTTGGCAAATGCCTTTGCATTGGTTCGTCTGGTGGCAGTCCAAGAATTTCACCTTTACCGACACTACAAGAGAGCCCCCCCACCATCCCCCCGCCACGGCCCACTTAATCCTGGCCACATTCCGAAAACCAACAAAATACAACCGTGGTACTAGGTCCGCAGTCACCACCACATTACCACCAACGCGGTTACTGTTAAGGTGCATATAACCAGTCTGACTGGGGCATGCAGACACCTTGACAGAATGAATAGTGTGTGGCACATAGGTTCCCCATTGCTATGCCCACGTGTGCAGCTCCTGATGGCGGTGGCACAGGATTGTATTTCTCATTGCTTCTGTACAGCATTGTGGGCTATCGCCCCGCCCCTATTAAAGAGGGTCGCTACCTAGCCGTGCCAACCCTGTGCAGTGTGTGCCTGCGGTCCCTCGTCGTGGCAGACGCACTTCTAAATAGACATGAGGGTGGTGTGGCATGAGGGCAGCTGAAGGCTGCGCAGGGACAGTTTGGTGTGCGCTGTGGGGGGGAGGGGGTGCGGTTGGGCAGCATGTAACTCAGGAGAAGTGGCAGTGGAGTGTCATGCAGGCGGTGATTGTGCTTTGTTGGAGGTAGTGTGGTGCTTAGCAAAGGTATGCCATGCTAATGAGGGCTTTTCAGAAGTAAAAGTTGTTGGGGGGGGGGCCCACTCTTGCCGCTATTGTGGCTTAATAGTGGGACCTGTGAACTTGAGATGCAGCCCAACATGTAGCCCCTCGCCTGCCCTATCCGTCACTGTGTCATTCCCATCACTTTCCTGAATTGCCCAGATTTTCACACATGAAAACCTTAGCGAGCATCGGCGAAATACAAAAATGTTCTGGTCGCCCATTGACTTCAATGGGGTTCGTTGTTCGAAACGAACCCTCGAGCATCACGGGAAGTTCGTTACGAATAACGAACACCCGAACATTTTGGTGTTCGCTCATCTCTACTTTTGACGCGATAAGTCTGGATGCATAGTAAGTATTCAATCTTCACCATAGCTTTTGGGTGTTTTTCCTCACTTTTCTTATGTTTTTTTGGGGGTGCATGGAGGGTTCTATTTCAAGCACAGTATGCTCTAGATGGTTAAAAAAAACATTAACATTCATATAAAAAATTCAACTCCAAAAACACCTGTAAAAAATGTATGAAATTCCTGGTGTTTTTTTTTTTTTACTAGTAGTGTTGAGCAAAAGCGACAGTGAAACCCTGTTTCAGGTCAAACTTTGCAAGGAGTTCAGTTCAGCAAGTATCCGAACCAAGCGTTTAGGAGTTTTGGCGATCTTCTGGTTCAGCTCAAACTAATTTGGACAAAACAAAACGTTTTGCAAAACTTCTGCGAGCCGGCCAAAGCAAACTTTTTAAAACTTCACTCATCACTATTTACAAGCCTCAGAAATCACCACAAAAACTGTGAAGAAAACATAATATAACATGACCCAATTATTTTTCTTAATGAAGCCATATAAAATTGAATACAAGTGAAGTTCCAATTTGAGCACAAACCCATGCAACACAAGCTCCATATAACTGCCATGTGCATGCTCCCATAGTCCCATAATCTTTCTACCACAAACAGGAGGAATGGATTGCATCCAGTTTTTCACAATACATATACAAATCTACTGCATGCTGAAGATACTGATCTATGAATATGTTCTTATCCTGCTTTCATACTAGCAAAGACTTTCCTAAAGCAGAATATCTTCCAGCCCTTGCACGGAATAAATGCCTTATGTATAATGACATAATATGGTCATGCACATGAGTCCTTAGGGTGCCTATACTTAGAAAGACATCACTTTATGTGCACTGTGAGCCCACAGGTTCTAACCCTCCTCTATTATTTAAAGCATGTCTGAGTTTTCAACAAGTTTTCTAAAATACACCAGGTTCTCCTTACCATCTAATTTGCTACTGTTTGCACTCTGATTCATATCTTATTTTCAGGCGATCTTCCCAATCTATCTGTTGCTATGCTGTTTGCAATCTATTTTCATACAAGTGGCATGTAGCAAGCCTAGCATTTGGCCAGAAGTTCACTTTCTTGTACTTCCTTGCTCTGACTTCTTGTGCTACATTGCCCTGTCTCTGGTCCAATCAGCAGGGAACAGTATCTTAATGCCCACCCTTCTGCTCTCCCAAGATGATTCAGCAATCTGCCCAAATGGTGTGTAGAGTCAATATAATGTGTGCTCACAGAAACACACTCACACAGGTGAGGCAGAGATTGTAGAGATCATTATCACAGTGTCTGCAGATATATCAGACTGCAGCCTCTAAGTGCATGGGAACACTCCTGTGAAGATAGTTCTTCTCCCCAAGCTAACAAAACATTCCTGTGTCCTTGATACTACAGAAGCTCTGTACCTAACAATAGACAGTGGAAATGCAAACCTGAAACCAGCTCCTCTGCAGTCACTCCAATGTAAGGACTGGCTGGAAACCACAACTGATGCACAGGAAAATGGAGAAAGTCCACTGTCGGGTTAAAAGCTTTCATTAAACGATCCAGGCAGACATAAAGGAACAAAGGACATGTGCCATCTTACATGTTGCCTTTAATCAGTCTGTCTAGATTGTTTAATAAAGACTGAAAGCTTTTAACCCAACGCTGGACTAACAACAGTCAGTGTACTGCAGAGAAGCTGGAAGGGAGACCCGTGTTAGCAGCCACTTCAAACGCAATTTAGGGCTCAGTCACACGGGCACCGATCCGCCTGTGTTTCTGGACGATAAGACGGCCGCACCACATGCTGACGAATCTCCACATGAGCGGCTCCCTCGCCAGCCATATGTTCTTTTTTCTGGCCGGTGCGGAGAGTCATCCGCACCTGCAGTGGGCCGTCTTATCGTCCAGAAACACGGGCGGATCGGCGCCCATGTGACTGAGCCCTCACAGTGGTAAAGCAATAATATTTTTAATGCAAGTGTAGTACAGAAATGACAAGACTAATACCAGCTAGTATATGAGCATAAATTATCTTAAAATTTAGTGCCCCCTTAAGAAAACAAAACACATATTACAAATATTTTTCAATGTTTCTGCTGGATTATAGCATGTTTTGACTTTTGACATATGAAATATCCAATAATCTACTCTCAAACTGGTTCCACAGATGCCAGAATACTGGAGTCTAAATATGTATAATTGTTACATAAGAAAGTTTTCACATTATAATGCTGTAATGCATTTTACTAGCTGGGGAAATGGCTGTATCTTGTACAAACATTGTTAGAGGCAATAGGTTTATCCTGAAAGAACCTAAATACTCAGTCTAAAACTTCATTGAATATAAATGTGCACAACACAGATTCAGTAAGTTATTCATTCCTTCCTACTACCCTGTGCTAAATAAATATTGTGTTTAGCATGATAAAAGCTCTAATGCAGCATTATCCAAATGATATGGGCAAGAAGAGAGGGCAGTAATTGATTATTAGAAAATGAAGAGAGGAAAAGCTGCTTGTCAGCAAATGCATGAATTCAGCGTAATATAAATATTACATCAGCTTAAACATTTGTACTGAGAAATGGAAGCTGCTGAAGTAATACATTAAATGTTTTATTATCATAGGGTTAGTGAAGGACAGAAAACCATTACACAACTAATAATGTACAAAGTGAAATGTGTCAATGAATGTTGTCTATATAAAGGTTTATCTATTTAGTTTAGAATAGAAAAGTATTCCAGGCAAGACTGATTGCTAAAAGGTGGCTATAGATAGAGGTTCTGACTAGATGTAAATAGATAAGAGACGGGGAATACAATATGAATGTTGAAAAATGTTATTTCCAATAATTAAAGAAATAATGTGGAGTATAAAGAGGTAAGCTGACCTTGGATCGACCTTAGGTAGTGCTAAATTAATAATGGCCAATTTGGAAACAAAGTTAGTTTCTCCTTCCTTTGGAAACTTTTTTTTTTGGATGTTATGTAAATAAATGCTTAATAATTATGGTGATGATTAGTAGTATCTACATCTATTACTAACTTTATAGATGTATGAATAGCATAAAACATTTTTATATTGTAAGAAACCATAGCTTCCACCATTTTTCGAGGTCAACCAACTTTGCCTGGTGTACGTGACCTAAATTTGCCCATGCAATCTACATTATAGATTGCTACCTTGTATGAAAAGATCATCAGTTAAAATAACCGGTAATGATTATATAATATTGTGTCATAATAGTGGATGTGGATCCACTATGCTACAAACTGACTTAACTTGGAGCTACTCCTGAGAACAGCATTTGGGGTTGTGATGTCTGACCAGGATATACCGAAATTGGTCCCCCGAACAGTTCCTGGTCTATGTTTACACAGTGGAACAAAGACCATAAACCACTACAGGTGACATGTGGAATAACAGATGGAGTGAAGAACTTTCCCTATATGACTCTGAATATAAGACTGTACTTGCCTATAGTGGATGCTCCATCTTGATAAGAAGGCACCCAACACACTGTCCCTATCTGAGACAGAAGTAAAAAACTAAGTAAGAATACCAGTAGCATGTATTAACTATACCCATAGTACTTAGCTTGAGATGAGCAGGGGAAAAAAAGGAGACCCATATCCAGCTCTGATTCCAACAACCATCAGATGATGACTGAGAATAATCAGCACATGTCTACAGCCAAAACAGTAATAAAAGCCCTTCCTAATTCCTAAGCAGATGCAACAAATAGCAGAACATTCCCATAGACACTCCCTCCAGAGAAAGCCAAGAGGAAAATCCAAAGCAGGACTAGCATAAACTAAACCTCCGTGAATGAAAATCAAAACCTGCTGCAGTAGGGGTCCCCTAGGTTTTACCCTTTAAATCCACTATAGAAATAAGCTCTTCGCTACAGGGACTTCAAGTACTTAACCTCCGGGAGTAGTCTCAATGTTGTAACAGCCCATTCCAACAAGTCAGGGTTAATGTGGTGCGGAAACAGAACAAGCAGGAACAGGGACGTGGTTGTGATGCAAAATCAAGGTCATGACAGAAGGAATTCTTGTGTGATAATATGACTTTCCAAGGATCAGATCAGGCAGCAGACAGGTATAGTATGGTCCAAAAACAAGCTGAGGTCAGGAATGAAAAAGACAAAAAAGCTAAGTAGAACAGGTAGAGGTGAAACAAAGCATCACTCAAAATCAGAAAACACCTTTACATATCAGACAGGACTAATAGCTCAGGCATCCTCTAGTGGGGAAGGGTGCCGAAAATGGCCAGAGACCAGTTCAGAGTTGCTGGTGTGAAACTAGCCTTATATGTTTCCTTCATCTTTTTAAAAAGTAGCAACCATCAATGGTCCTGAATACAGCTCCTAGAGGCTCAAAGAGCCTATCACCCAAGAAAACATATTTTCACATTGATATTGGCACAGAAGTTTTTATGAATGAACAAAAAGATTTACAATTCAAAAGTCTGCCAAAGCTGGGTGATTACGTCTAGTAGAGTTAGGCTACATTCACACAGGCCAGCGCTATATGGGGCCGTAAATCCCAACCCATATCACCCTCGCCATCCATGTGAAGGCCCCTTGGATGCCAGGTGTTTTCATGTGAAAACAGCCTCGCATCACTTCGGGTATGACGGGATCCTGTGCTGCAGCTGTCACAGCCACAGCAGAGGATTGCAGAGTTTCTCCCATTGAAAACAATGGGGCTGTGATGCGAGATCACTCAGCTAGATAGTACATGATGCGATTTGCTTCCCACATAGGATTGCGGTACCATATGGGAAAACATCGCTTATGTGTATGACCCCATTCAAAAGAATGGGGTTCATATTTTTGTGAGATTTGTGCATCTCAAAATGCACAAATCTTGCTTGATTTTCTCGACTATGTGAAGCTGGCCTTAGATTGGTACACATACTGGTTGTTCCCAAGGTTTCGTTTTTCTTGAAATAGGCGCCACACTTTCAATAAACTGCAATAGCTAGCAAAAGTGCTTCTCTAAAATAGTTTTTTGGGCTGAAAAATCACTCTAAAATGCTAGCCACTAGGGGTCTCACTTCCTTCTAACTTATTATCCACCGCCTGTTGTCATGTGAAATCCATCTCTAACAGCAGAGACAATATGGATTAATGGAAGTGGGGGCGTATCTTTGCTTGTTGTTCACTAATGCTGCCATAGCAGTTTAGGAAGAGGAGAGGGGAGAAGAGGGTGCTGCTGGAGGGAGACAGAGGACAAGAGACCCATAAATAGATGTGTCTGCAGCTTCTAGTAAGTGATTTATCTCATCTTAGTGCTGGATTCACAGCTCAGTACTGCTTTATAATGTCCTATATAAGGCTGCTGCTTGTGAGGGCATACTATTGAGACAGAGAAGAGGATATCCTGCCCCCCTCTGTGTGCTATGTATAGGAGACATCAGAGCAACCAATCATTATTTCCATTCACCAGCTCAGGAAAAACTGAACAATTAAACATAGTGTCTGCAGAGGGGGAAACTGATACACACACAGCAACCTATTCTGAAAAATCATCTGAAAGTGTGGGCACTGGGCGCGCTTTAAGCTTTTTATAAAAAAGGTGCATTGAAATCTGTATTTTAAAATTCATATTACAAGTGTTTATACCTGTCTTAAAATAATGTCTAACCTGGACTTCCAAACACTTAGCTTAGATTGTTTTCTTAGGGTTTCCTCACTAATTTCCAATTAACTTGTTATTTCCCAAGTGGATAAACATATGTTCTTGCATAATTAGATTCCAGATGTCTCACATTTCCATTTCTTTTTATGTTCTTTCTCCTTGAAGCACAATCATAATTACAAGCATCCATGATATTTTTGTTATCAAACAACTTTGGTTTCTCATTTTACATATGCCAATAAAACCCAAGATCACCTTTCTAAAGAAGGCTTTTCATATTATCCTAACCTCGGGTTAACAGTGTCTTCAATGGTGGTAATATTTCTAACTGCTGGAATGCAAAAAATGTGCAAGACTAGGACCAAAAGTTGAACCACTATTATATGCCTAGCTTTAAAGAACGGGAGGTAGACATCATGCAGACAAAGTAATCACATGACAGTTCAATAGAGTAATCAAGAACTATAATGAATAATAGTCTATTGTGCTCTTCTATTATTCTCGAAATACTCCAAGCTATATCAGCAAACATGGTGAAATAAAGAATACTGGTGATACCCAATGACTCACAATTACTTTATGCCAGTCAAAAAGGTAAAGGGTTTGGGTAATAATAGCACCAAATTTATGAAAATGTACCTTCTATGAGCAGGCATACATTTGCAACATAAATTTCTTCATATTTCAATTAGTGAATACAGCCTAAACTGCATCTCCTGAAAGAAACATCCTACATTTCAAATCAGACAAGGGAGCATGAATGGCCTTATTAGAGATGAGCAAGCCAAACCTACAGAACCCAAACTTTGCCAAAAATTCGGTTCAGCTAGAACCCGAACCATAGGCAGTTAGTTTCTACTGAACCGAAAGTTCATAAAACACTCTAAAATACATACTGAACATTAAGGGCTTTGAAACAGTAGTGGTGCCACTTCAATGGATGTAGCTCAGCTTTTAGCACTGTCGCTTTGCATTGCTAGGGTCCCAAGTTCAAATCTGACTTAAGACAACATCTGCATGGAATTGGAAACCTCCATACAAATATTGTCTTTAGTCAGATTTGTACCTGGGACTCCATTGCAGCCAACAGGGCTAACCATTGAGCTACCAAGCTTCTTTGTCCTTCTTCCTCCACGGGAGAAGGAGAAAAACAAGAAGGGAAATTTATTCTGCTCTTTTCCTTCCCATTAGTTTTGTCTTCCTTTTACTTCTACACTGCCTTCCTTTCCTTCATCTCCTTCTCCCTCTCATCCCTCTCTTTCTCTTCTGGAGAAGGAGAAGGAAAATAAGAAAGTGATGGATAAAAAAAAAGGAAAAGAAACAAAGAGAATATACAAATGTGATGACATTGAGGTAGGCTTATGACATCAAAGGGACCATACTCCCTTTGTGAACTCTTTCTATTCTGCAATCAACATTTATTGTGGGATGTAAAGGGTTAACAGCAGGGATCAGTGTTTTTACCGATCCCCGCTGGTGAAATGGGAGGCTAGTTGTCAGTCACAGCTGGCTGCAGCTGTAGAAGGCATGGTCTCTGATTCTGTGCCTGTGGCATGCACAGGATGCAAGTACCAGGCAGCCAGGATGTAAACTTACATCCCATAGCATCAGGGGTTAAAACATAACATTTCTACAAGATTGTTTTGTTTCTCCTACTGAGAGCAATAACTCTCTGAGCAATGTTAGGATTGGAAACCTCGGTTTCTGGCAGCCATGTGGATGTTATTTAGACTTACACTACCTACCTAAACATTGTTGCAGACGAAGTACATCCCTACATGGCAGTGGTATTCTTCAGAGGAGTTTTCCATGAAAAATACTATTGATGACCTATCCTCAGAATAGGTCATTAATAGTTAATCAGCTCGGGTCCACTCGGACCCCGACCGATCAGCTGTGCAGGCGCAGGCTGTCAGCACTGCAAATACACAGAGGTTGGAGGTAAAGAAGTGGAAGTCTCCGCACCGACCTCTGTGTAGTGGCCGGCACTTGTAACTGCAGGCACAGCTCACAATGATTTTAATGAGACCCCAGCCTGCAGTTACAAGCACTGGCCACTGCATAGAGATCAGTGCAGAGACTTCCACTGCTTCTGCTCTGACAGCATGGACTGACAGCGTTCGCCCGCTCAGCTGATCAGTCGGGGTCTTGAGCGACGGATCCCAGCTGGTCATCTATTGAGGACCTATCATAAGGATAGGTCATCAATAGTATTTTCCACGGAAAATCCCTTTAATGACTGTGGCCTTTTTCAGCGGATAATGAACTCTACTACATTTCAAAAATTGTTCAGGAATGAATATGACAAGGAGTTCAAGATGTTGACTTGGCCTCCAAATTCCTCAGATTCTAATCTTGGAAAAACAAGACTGATCCACAGGAGCCCCACTTTGCAACTTTATGACCAGGGTATAACTGAGTTGTCTGCTGCAACCTACCCACCAACCACCTTATCTAAAATAATCCCCGACAACTTCTTTCAGATAAACTTGGCCACAGCAGCCAATTTTATTACAAATATAACAATAAACATATAAACTTTCAACCCCAATAAGAAAATTATTTTGGGAGAGATCCTTGCAGCCCCGAGAAAAACTGTCTGTCACCTCACCAACCAGGGAAATAGGTGTAACTGCCTGCCGTCACCTACCAACCAACTCGGGAGACCCTATTTCCCAAACCACTCCTCCTTCCCCAAATCACCTGACTCGGGAGACTCACCAACTAGCCTCTAGTCGCCTACCTCCTGACACCGAGGCCAGCTAGCCATACCCAGGCCAGCCACATGAACCATCTTTTCAGAACCATCTTGTCAAAGCCAAGAGGCGACAGACCTACCTACTAATTAATCACAAACGGTGAAAGGTAGCTATCCAGCCTCTGCCTTCCCCCCCACCACACTTTTATACTAACTCCAAGGACCCCTCCCCCTGACAAGACAATTCACACCTCCCCCAAACTGTCTTTTCCTTAGGGCAAGTAGTTAGGACTCTTCTCTGTCCTGCTCCAGGTCTGCTTTCTTCCTCATCTGCTGCTGGACTGGCTCCTCCTGCAGTTTTTGCGCACTTTCTCTCATTGAATCCCCCTTCCCCTCATTTTCCCAGCATGCCCTCTACTCCTTAACCCTTTCCCTCCCCGTTAACCCCATCATGATTCCCTTCCCTACAGCCCTGCAGGCCTCAGTTCCAGCATTTCTTGACTTACCCACAGGAGTCCAACCACGCAACTACATGACTTACAAGTTCTGCTGCTAACATCTTGGGGCCAGATAGCACAGGATACCTTCAGAGGTTTTGTGGAGTCTGTGCCTTGAGAGATTAGCATGGTTTGGGCAGTACAAGGGGGATCTACACAGTATTTAATGTTTTGGCTGGTAGGTGTATAATATATATGTAAAAATGAGTAAACTCTTGGTTCAACAGTTCCTTAAAAACCTAGACCGAGAAATGATGCAGTTGCAGTGTGCAGCCCTGATATTACTGGAGTGATATCTCTGCTTTCTGTTTCCTATGAAATCTATTAAAGCTGTCACTTCCTTATCGCTGTGAGTTTTACATTCAGTAGTGCAGAAGAGGACACATTTATGCTGTACTAGAAGAAATGGAACTCTAGGGAATCGGCAAGCAATACAGTGCAGGGGCCCTGATCTTTCTATGATCATACTATAAACTCCTGCAAAATGGCTCATTACTACAGGCACAAAAAGAATAGAACAATGGCATGTTTCCAATTCAATATCACATCGATTTCTAGTGGTTTGTGGTTGTATATTTTATAGTATTTGTAAAAATCCCAAAGTCAAAGACAATGCAATGGTATTACTAGTGAAACATAGGGAGTACGTAAAATAATTATACATCTCAAAGAGAGCCTTTCATTATCTTTGAACCTCATAGACTACGTTATGGGGCTAAAGGTGAGGGAATGGGTCGGGGGAGCCGTGTTTGATTCTCACCTGTGACCCTGCGAAGTTGGAATGTGCATACAGCATGACCCTTTTTGGCTCTGTGTGCGCACATTCCCATTCATCTACATGGGAGATCACAAAACATTGCACAAAAAAAATATATCAAAAACAAATTCAGTTTTTCTGCATTAACTTGTTGGGTTCACATCTGCACTGTTTCCATTTTTCTGTTCCATTATAAGAATGGAAAATAAAAATAATGGCAGTACCGGATCCATCATGTGAAGCCTATCAGTGGCACCTATTTATTATAATGGGGTATATCATGGTGTCCGCCATTCTATGGGGCAAGATAGCTCAGCATGCTGTGTTTTCTTTTTCTGGCATTTTTGACAGGGGCTGTGATGGTAACTTGTAGCAGGGCTTCTAATGCTAATGTGAACCTAGAGAGCATAATGATAATAGTCTTTATTTGTATGGCGCCAACTTATTCCACAAGGCACATGGGGAACAGAAACAATAGGACATTTACAGTAATTACAAGAGTTACATGTGGTATCGAATTAAGGAGGTGGAGTAAGGAGGAACACAGCAATGGGACGATAATATGTGATTTAAAGTTTTTAGTACACAAATGGGGAGATAGCAGTACAGGATATATGGGGCAGGAAGTGTACATGATCGGCAAAAGTGGAAAGCCATAGGGAGGGGCACGGGCATATTGTGGGGGCTAGATCAGAGCCTCGTGTGGCGCAGTGTTAAAGCAGCAGAAAGGCAGTCTTAAGCCCTCACTCATGACCTGAAAGTTCAATCCCCCGATGGTTCAGGTAGTCAGCTCAAGGTTAACTCAGGCTTCCATCCTTCTCAGGTTGGTAAAATGAGTACCCAGCTTGGTGAGGGTAATAAATAAATTACCTGAAAGCGCTTAGGAATAAGTTGGTGCAATACAAATAACACATTTTTAATTTTTTTTAGATCAGGAGGATTAGTATGCTTCTACATAGAGGTGCATCTTTAGGGCTCAGTCACATGGGGGCATCGGCACCCGTACACCGGCGCCAATGCGCCCGTGTGACTGACAGTTAGAAGACGGCTGTACCTGAAGACGGACGTCTCTCTCCAGCGCTGATGAAAGAACATATGACCGGCAATGAAGCCGGTCACATGTTCTTTCCTCTGGCGCTGCAGAGAGACGTCCGTCTTCAGGTACGGCCGTCTGCTACCTGCAGTCACACGGGCACCGATGCGCCCGTGTGACTGAGCCCTAAAGGCACGTTTGAAGTTCCATGCATCTGGAATTGTCCAGATGTTTGGGTTAGAGCATTTCAGAGGATCGGTGCTCCTCAAGAAAAGTACAGGAGGCGAGCATGCGAGGTTCGTATTAGAGGAGTGTTTAGTCTGAGTGTGTTCGCAGATCGGAGCACACAGACTGGGTGATATATGGACAGGGAGGAAGCGATGTACAGTGGTGCGGTACCATGGAGAGCATTGTGGGCAGGGGTGTAACTATAGGGGATGCAGAAGATGCAGTTGCATCTGGGCCCAGGAGCCTTAGGGGACCCAGTAATATGAATAAAGCATTATAGTTGGGGGCCCTGTTACAAATTTTGCATTGGGGCCCAGCAACTTCAAGTTTCACCTCTGATTGTGGGTGAGGGTGTTTTCAGTGTTTCTACAATCCTCTTTATAAAATATGTTAGTGGTTTGTGTTGTAAAACCAGGGTTATACAGCCTATGGCTCGAAGACCATATATGGCCCGTAATGCCATTTTGTGCAACCTTCAACCATATGGACGCAGAAAAGCTTCTGTGCATGACTGTTCACACATAGTTACCATGTTAAAAGAACTCTTCAGAAACATGGATGAACAAGTACTAATTGTGCAAGTGCAGCCATCTGTGAGTCCTCCATATATCATGTTAATGGAGTCCCTTGACCTCTGTTGTCACTCCAGAAAGCAGTATAAGAGTTAGAGGTGGTTGCCTATGCATGAAACTCCCTCTACTGTAGTTTATGGAACTTGTTAAATGCTAGACTGTTGGTACAGCATCCATAATCCACAATGGAGAGAGCCACATGCATGCATGGTCTTCTCTTCTCTGGAATGCTGATTGGGGGAGAAAGGGACCCCTATTTTTCTAATAACATAAGGTTCCACTTTCAGGACTCCCACCTATCAGGGCTCATGTACTTTTGATATACCATTTTCGTCCCTTAAAATGAGGAAAAATTGGCTTTTACCTCATGGGTTTTTTACCTTCTTCTGGATCAACATTGAGGGTAATAAGTTGACCTAAATGGACAAAATATCTTTTTTCAGCCTTACGCAGTATGTTACATATTATTCTCTTATAAACATTTCAGATGGCAATATACATTTACATTTTATTGTGGCCATTGGACGGGGTGCAATCTAGCAATGTAACCTTCGGACCAGGGAGGCTTGAGCACCAATGTGTTAAAAATATGAATTGGAAAGAACTCTTGATGTATATGTTTAACAAGGGCTGTGACAGATTATTCCATCTTCCTTCTTTGCATATTACCCAGAGGAGCATGAATGGCCTTATAAGTCTCCTCACTCACCTTCTAGGTGCTCTCCTTAAGGAGGAACACAATTAGGCATCTGTTTAAGACATCTGTCATCCATAGACTATTATGGTATCTGTTTAACAGGTTTTTTATAGGATGTGCCTGGACAGTGTTCCTGACAGACACTGGGCAAAAATAAGACAAAATGATCTCCAACTGGTGAATTATGTCCTAGAAATCTATGTAATGTATGAGACTTCTCAGAACATATGTCAACCAGATCATTCTGACTGCCATCATTGAGTTGGGAAGGATTTTTCAACCCAAAGTTGGGTAAATTGGCTTCTGCCTTCCTCTAGATCAACAAGGGGTGGTAGAAACAGGCTGAACTGGATGAATATTTGTCTTTTTTAAGACTTGCATACTATGTTACTATGCATGTTACATTGTGAAAGTAGCCTAAACTGAAATAAATGTAACATGGCTACCAAATGTATTTGGAACAGTGACTGACAATGGCATTCCATGTGGGTCTAAAACGTCAAAGTGATTTATTAGGTTGTGCCAGAGGATCAGCCTAATATTCATACAGCTGTGGCATACATGGGGTGTTTCCTAGGCCTTTTGCTACCAGTGTTACTCATCGCCATGGTGCAATTGCACTTCTGAGGGGCCAATCGGGACAGAATGAACTCCTTCTGTCTAAACATGTAGATACAATCTAGAGAGTTAAATGACAGGGATCAGAGTTTTTCAGATCCTGGCCATTGCAGTAAGAGCTTGTGTGTCAGTCAACAGGAAACGTGGCCGCAAAACACATGACATAAATGTCTGTCATAGCAGGTAAAACCAAGCCAGTCTATGATGTTTATCTACGTCATGGAGGCTTAACAGTTAGAAATAGGTGGCACCTTAATGTAAAACTCCAGTTCTAATATGTTCTGTGCTTCATAGTAAATTTGCTAAGTCGAGCTATGCATACCCCATAGGCTTCGTCCCCATACCAGCTTCATGACCCTTGCCTACCTATATTTGCCCCACTTGCTGCCAGTTTAGGCACACTTACAACATTGGCCACTTTGTAATTTTTTTCCATGGCCACTTTGATTTTCCAATGCGCCCATGGGTATAAAGCTAAACCACAACTGCCCTTATCATTTTATATGACTAGGCACGATACTTTGTGACAATCATTGCACATTATAACATTAGCTTTATTAAAGGTGCCATAAGACTGCCTTCACACTGGTGTAAAAATCATGCGAGATTTATGCATTGCGAGATGCACAAATCTTGCACAAGTATGAACCCTATTCTTTTGAATGGGTTCATACACATTAGTGATGTTTTTCTGCATAGCACCGTGATGCAATGCTATGCAGAAAACATTTTGCAGCATGTACTATCTAGCAGCACCGGCCCCATTGAAAGCAATGGGAGAACTCCGCGATGCTCTGCCATGGCTGCAACAGCCGCAGTGGGGAATTCCCCTCATCCATGCAGTAATGCGAGACTATTTTCCCATGAACACACCAAACATCCATGGGGCTTTCACATAGATGACGAGGGCGATTTTGCCCACGCCAGTGTGAAGGCAGCCTTAGACAGCAGCATTTCTATCCTGCAAAACACAGGTGGAGCTACACTGATTGCAGTCGGCACCTGGACTTCACAGTTTACAGACTAGGAGGATTCTATGTGCATCGGTGTTACTCTGCCTGCATTTTGTAGGGGAGAAACATTACTTTGTGATATCAGCCTAATTATTGGCATAGCTATAAGTAATTATGCACGGCTTTGCTCTAGATCACCCATAAGCAATTAGTATGAATGAAGCCCATCTCAAGGTAATCAAGTGGTAAACATAGCAAACAGTAAAATCAGTATGTAACCATATGATTAGAACAAATACTATTTTTATATTACCTTTCTTATGTAAATATGGAAAACAAATGATTAGCAACTGCCAAGATATTCCTGTACAAAACCATCTTGTTAACATAACTTTCACTATGTATGGGTATCACATATTTGTAGGACTGGAAAGTGAACACCTGTTTATGTACAGAGTCAGTCTGGTAGAGGCAGATGTAATACCAGATTGCCCATATGGTTCTGCGTATGATTCATCACTGGCCTGGAAGGACGATAATTTCTTTATATTATCTCAATGCTGGGATTTTTTTCCAAGAGATTCCAACTTGGCAGAAGGCTCCACATTTATCGGTTTCACAAGTACACCGGGGATGGAAGCTAAGTATCCAGCGTAACAACGTATGCTTTGTGTGTGACAGTGCATTAGTTATACGAAATGCATTCAATGTGTTGAGGAAGCCAGTCTAGAGGTGGCTGGTCTAATTTTTACTGGTGTTCTTGGTTGTCTGTTTGATAAACATCTTTATAGCTTAGCAATGATAATCTAACAGAACAGAGGCTTATTTGTGATCATTTCAAAATGCTATTATCAAGAGGTCAACCTCAATGTGCTTTACGAAGTTCTGGATAATGAGAAGATGCAAATTCAGATCCAGCTACATTATTTTAAGCTACAAACTTATTTCTGCATTTGAAACACTATAAGGGCTGACATTTTTTACCTGGAGGGTTGTATCATCTAAGGAACGTAGGGTACCTTTATATGGGCCAACTATTGGCTGAAATATTGCTCAAATGGAAAGAAAGATTAGGAGAATGGGATGAAACTGAAAGGGAGGAGAGACAGATTAGATATTAGAAAAAACTTTCTGACAGTGAAGGTGATCAATGAGTGGAACAGGTTACTAAGGGAGGTGGTGAGTTCTCCTTAACCCCTTACAGACGGCCCTATTGCCTTTTTACGTCCTCGCTAAGTGGGCTTTAATACTCAGGGAAGTAAAAACATGCTTCCTCTGAGGATTAAAGCCATGCGGGTTGTGGACGTGACAGATCTATGCTGATGGAGCTAGCCAACAACCTGGATCTGTCATAGGGGAGCGGGATATCCGATCTCCAGTCATGCAATCGGCGCTGTCCAGGGGATAGCTCCGATCGCATGAAAGTAAAAAAAAATGTGAAAAAAAGTTAGAGTTTCAGGTCTCCATATGGATTGGATCCATTAGGGTTGCTGAAACTACTCACCCTCGTCTTCCACGGTGTCCCGCAATGATCTGGTCTGAAAAAGACCTTTGGCCATCCTCTGCGCTACTGAAGTTAGCCGGGAGGCAAGATATGTCACCAGTCCCTGGTCACGTCATCGCCACTATCCAATGGATAACAGCGATAACGTAAAATTTAAAAAAAGTTAAAATTTTACCTCCCGTCATGGATCCAAACCAAGAGGGGAGGTGAAATTACTTACCTAAGGCCTCCAGCAATGTCCCCCAACGGGATCTTTACCTGTGGACCTTTCCCCAACTTCGGCGCAATGTGCCCCTCAGCAGAGTGACGGACGTAAGCGCAGAAGTTTGGAAGGGCCCAGGAAATTTTAAATCTCCTTGCTCCTGGCTAGTAAAGGTAGGCAAGAACCTGGAGCAGTGACTGAGGGGCCATGGTAAGTGGCCCCCGGTCATGTGATTACAGTTATCCAATGGATAATGGCGATCATGTAAAAATTAAAAAACAGGTTAGCGGACATGGGTAGTGTGCCCGACAATATTAGTCGTGATACACTCCATGCCACAACCCTGTACCCTATGTGTATGTGTTTTTTAGGATATTTATTGAAGTATTTTCTGTGAAGCGGCTTACATTGTTGATTATAGGCTTTATACCTGCATTCTGTGAAACTACTTAAAAAACTGTTGAAGTTTAATGCTCCTTTTGGTTTGGGCTCTGTTGTGCATACAGACAGAAGATTAGAGCCACAATGGGTAAGTTTTTGAACATGAGACAAACAGGGGCATCCATTTTGAGGTGAAAGTCTTCATTCATATGTGTGCCGTACAAAAAAAAAGCAAAACATTTTTTAAATGGACACAATTGAAATTTCTTTCTTCGGCTTTGCTTAGATTCAATCAAAAATGGTGGGGTCAAAATATGCAGTACACCCCTAGATCAATTGATTAAAGGGTCTAGTTTTCAAAATGGGGTCATTTGTGGGGGTTCTCCATCGTTTCAGTCGCTCAAGGGCTCTACAAGTGTGCAATGGGGCCCAAAACCCTGTTAAGCTAATTGTCTGTTCTGAAAGCCACTGGCTGCTCCTTTCATTTTGGGCCCCGCTGTGCATACGGACATAGGATTAGGGCCACAATGGGTATGTTTCTGAACATAGGACATTATAGAAAAGTGCACTATAGTGCACTATAGAAAAACAACCTGCCTTTAAAATGATGTATTTGCAAAATACTGAAATTTATTTTTCTCTTCTAAATTACATTAACTCCTGAAAAGAAACTGTGGGGTCAAAATACTCATGACACCCCTCAATGAATATATTAAGGGGTGTGTTTTTTAAAATAGGGTCATTTGTGGGGGTATCTATCATTCTGACACCTATGAACTTTTGCAATCTTGGCTTGGTGCAGGAAAACAAAGTGTTCCTCATAATATTGATAAGTAATGTTAAATTTGTACGTCTCCTAAATGGTAAAAGAAAACAAAACTAAAGTTGTTCAAATCTGCGTCCAGAATAAAGTAAACAGATGGAAATAAATGTCTTTTCAAAAATTTGTACAGTATGTTTGCACATATTTGGGATATTACAGTTGAAAATGTGAAAAAATAAAAAAAATTTCAAAATTTTCCCAATCTTGGCACTTTTAATAAATATACACAAATTCTATTGGTCTATTTTTACAAC